>NC_141545.1:51700602-51990602 GCF_021556685.1 Rattus norvegicus | reverse complement strand
CAAGCATTTCCCTGGGGACACAGCCAAGAGGCGACTAGTGCGTCCCATAAGGAGGGACTTGGAAGCCCCACATGGACACTTGTCAGTCCAGCCTGGCTTCCCCAAAGCCACCCCATGTCTGCTTCTCAGTGTGCTCAGCCTTCCTTTTGGACCACAGGAACTATCGTGGGCTCTGTACTTCAATGGAGAATTCGTCTTCTCTGCATCCCAAACCCAGGAGACGGTCAGAATTCCATGTTCCAAGCCTGAATCCTCGCCAGAGCATGCCACTATCACCTTTATCCCATCGTAAAGGTAAAATGTCTAAAGTTGGCCTGCAGCACTGTGATGCCTGCCTATGTGTCTTTTTGTTCATTAATTCCTCCATTCATTAATTCATTAATTCATCATTCATCATTCACTCATCTTTAGGTAAGAGAAGGGGCCACCTGCCGTGCATGATGGCTGGGCTTAAAGGCTCAACAGAAGAAAGGCTCTTTTAAAACCATGTGATTGTGAGATGGGTCATGGGTAAAGGCTCTTACTACCAACTCTGATGATCTGAATTTCATCTGTGGGACCCACGTAGTGGAAGGAGTAAACTAATTCTTCCAAGTTGTCTTCTGAGCTCCACAGGCATTTGTGTGTGTGTGTGTGTGTGTGTGCTTGTGTGTGCTTGTGTGTGCATGTGTGTGTATGTGTGTGTATTTGGGTATGTGTGTGCCTGTGTGTATATGTGTGTATGTGTGTATGTGTGTGCCTGTGTGTGGTATGGTGTGTGTATGTGTGTGTATGTGTGTGTGCATGTGCATGTGTATGTGTGTATGTATGTGTGTGGTATGGTATGTATGTATGTGTGTATTTGTGTATGTGTGTATTTGTGTATGTGTGTGTATATATGTGTGTATGTGCATGTGTATGTGTATATTTGTATATGAATGTATGTGTACATGTGTGTATGTATGTGTGCATGTGTGCACGTGTATGTATGTGTGTGTGCCTGTGTTTATTTGTATGTGTGTGCCTGAGTGTGTATATGTATGTGTGCATGTGTATGTGTGTATGTATGGGTGTGGTATGGTGTGAATGTATGTGTGTATGTGTGTATTATGTATGTGTGTGCACATACAGAAGATTAACAAATGTGATAAAATATTTTCCAGTTTTAAACCAAGAGCTTGAATAACAGGTGGTGCCTGGTTTTCCCATCACAGGCGCCGCTGTGAGCAATCTCCACGAACACCTTCCTCTGTTCCACACTCACATTCGTAGCTGAGCAGGTGCACAGGGAACACAGCCAGACTAGGATCTCCAGTGCACCAATGCTCAGAACATCCCTGTCCCAACCAGGTCAGTGGCTCTCTAACAGTCCTCTTCCTGCTCTCTCCCCACCCTGCTTCTGCTTTCACAGCCCGACGTGCCCTACCGCTGCTCAGAGAGCCATTGGCTGCTCCCCACCCTTCTCCTGTTCCCCTGCCTCGGGGCCTCTGCACCATGTGCTTTCTGTGCCCCAAACCCACCTGGCTCCTGCCCGGCTCCTCTGTTTCATTAGGTGCCTTCATTCTCTCAAGGTGTATTCACATGTCCCTGGTTAATTACCTGCCATTTCCTCCTACCCGAACCTGGGCTTGCTTCTGTATCTCTCTGCGGTGATGGCTGTTCCTGGTTGTCAACTTGACTACATCTGGAATTAACTAAAACTCGAGCGGCTGGGCACACCTGTGGGGGATTTGTTTTTTCTTAATTAAATCGTGTGAGGTAGGAAGACCCACTTCTAACCTGGATCTTTTGGGGTGGGAAGATCTACCTCTTATCTATACCACACCTATGCTGGCAGCCCATATAAAGGACACAGAAGAAGGAAACTGGCTCTCTCTTTGCCTGCTTGCTCTTGCCCTCACTGACAAGCCCCCTCCTTCATGGGCCTTAGAACCTCCTTCTTGGGGATTACGGTGTGTACTGAAGACAGCTGAGAAATCCAGCCAGCCTTGTAGATTGAATAAGTACCAGGTTTTTGGACCTTCCCTTGCTACCAACCATGCTGGACTGTCTTTAAGCTGCTCTAATACACACCCACCCACCCCCAACACCCATTCTGTAAGCTCTCTTCCTCTTAGAGCAGTGGCTCTCAACCTTCGTAATGCTGAGACCCTCTAATACAGTTCCTCATGTAGTGGTGACCCCCCCACCCATAAAATTATCTCGTTGCTACCTCATCACTGTAATTTGCTACCATTATGAATCCTAAATGAAAATATCTGATACGTAATTCCTGTCACCAAAGGGGGTGTGCATGACCCATAGGTTGAGAACCACTGCTCTAGAGACCCCTGACTGATACATACCTGACTCACTGGCCGTGACCACATAGGAGATACATGAGGACAGTGGATGCGTTTCCTAGTCTGTAACAGGCATGGCCAGCAGAGAAGAGTCGCAGACCTGTTGCAGAGCAATGACCTCAGAACGGACACAGCCCATCCTGGAGAGAGGTCTATGAAAGTTCCTGTGACTTGCGATCCCCAGAGAAGCAGAAACAGCTGCTGGAGAAACTGAGCTGCACATAAGCTGTGCTGGGAGCCCCAGGATGCAGCTCTTGTGAGCGTCTCCCCTACCTGAGCAGCCTTTGAGTCACCTGTGTTCCCCCACGGAACCCCAATAAACCTATTGCTTGGCTGAGTTGGGGTTTAGTGGAATCTTTGGTTGGCCTGTCCTGTTCCAGGTCTGGAGGAAGACATGGGTGCTGTGTCTCTCCATGCTCAGGCCCTTCTGGATGCTCCGTGTCCACAGAGTACAGAGGGGCTGGAAGCCCAGGGACAAGTCAGGGCTTTAGTTACAAGACTGAAGGCTCTTGAATTGCACATTAAGAATTAGAATTTTCGGGGTTGGGGATTTAGCTCAGTGGTAGAGCGCTTGCCTAGCAAGCGCGAGGCCCTGGGTTCGGTTCCCAGCTCCGTAAAAAGAAAAAAAAAAGAATTAGAATTTTCAGGCTCAGTGGTTAGGAACACTGGCTGCTCTTCCAGAGGTCCTGAGTTCAATTCCCAGCAAACACATGGTGGCTCACAACCATCTGTAATGGGGATCTGATGCCCTCTTCTGGTGTGTCTGAAGACAGCGACAGTATACTCACATACGTAAAATAAATAAATCTTAAAAAAAAAAAAAGAATTAGGATTTTCATCCTAAGGGCCCCGGAGACACAGCTGGTTGCACACAAGAGGTAGGCTTGGGTACAGCAGGGCTCTAGAGCCATTTCTCCATGCTTCCAAGAAGAATAGAGAGCAAGCCCAGTACAGAGGAGCATGAAGGGCAGATCACAGTGGGGATCTAGAGAGGGTGATGGGGTCTGCCTGGGGCAGGAGCAGCAGACAAGCATCCTCTAAGGCAGCCAAGGTCATCTTCAGAGGGAGGAGAACTCCCCCAGTTCCCAGGCCCACTCGAAGTCCCAGCCAGCTCCTCATGGGCCCAGCCTGGTCCCCACTCAATTAGCCAGAGTCTCAGAAAACGGTGATTCCTGTACCCGTCTTCCTCGCCGCATTCTTCTTGTGTTAAATTTTTTATGATATGTTTTTTGACAGTGAGAGCCCCTCGGATGCTCGCCGCTGCCCGTGCTTTCTGTGGCGACAGCTGTGGCGCCGCCAAATGAAACCAAACACATCGCACAGCAGTAAATTCTTCTCTCTTCAGGGTGGTTAATTATTCTAATTACTTTTATTATCTTTTATCTTCTAAGATCCTAAATTGCTTATTTCTGCCTCTCCCGCCAAAGGCGACCACAGATCTTTATTGGCGCGCGTGGCGTGCGGAGCGTGCAACTTCCTGGTAAAATTTAAAGGAACTTTGATTTATAGCCGACTTCGCCTTGTGATTTTAATTGAGCTAACTGGAGGGAACAATGTTATATGAAATGTATTGACTGACTGCAGCACCCACACACAGAGAGAATGCACACAGACACACAGAGACAGATGCACAGACACAGACGTTCATACAAACACACACACACACATACACACACACACATGCAGATAGGCATGCAGACACAGACACACATAGACACACACACATGCAGATAGGCATGCAGACACAGACACACATAGACACACACAGAAACACAAATACAGACATAGACAAACAGACAGACCAACATGCAGACATCGACACACATAGACACACACACAGAAACACAAATACAGACATAGACACACAGACAGACCAACGTGCAGACACAACACACAGAGAGGCATACAGACGTGTACAGACATACAGACACACATAGACACACAGATATGCACATCCAGATCCAGACAGACATACAAATACATACACACAGACTTAGAGATGTAGACATACAGACACACAGACACACAGACAAGAATGCACAGACATACACAGAGATACAGCTCACAGACATATTAGATACACACAGACATATAGATGCAGACGGACAGACGGACACACTCACTGCAGATCTGACAGCTGCTTCCTTTCCTTTTGTGTGTTTCTTTCTCTTGTCTTCTGCATTCTTTGTACGGTGTGGAAAAAAACCATTTCTCTCCCGCAATTCTTAGCTCAGGAGAGAAGAATTACAGGCCTGGCCAGCTGTCAGACTCTCCCCAGGAAGCAGGGAGAGGTGATTTGGTTGGAAATAAATCCATTCTTGGTTAACACTCTAAAGCTGAGGGGAATAATCACCAGGCGTCTGGGCCTGGGGACATTTCAGGCTGGGGACTTGGGTGACAGCTCTAGCAGCCAGAGATGGACGATGGGTCACAGACTGAGCAGGGGTAGGGTTGGGGGATGGGGACCGAGGGGTTGGGGACCTATGAGCCATGTCACCAAGGAGGAGGAGGAGGACCCACAGCCAAGAGCTCAGCTGGGTATGGTGGTTTCCGGTCACAGCGGATCGAGGCCATAGTCCCGTCACCACAGACTGGACACAACATTTAGAATTCAGACAGCCAACCAGAAAGAATAGTTCTGTGCGCAACCCTCTCAGGGATCCATCCTGCAGCCGGTGACTAGAGGCATTCAAACCCAGGTTGGCTTTGCCAGGCTGTGGCTTGTGACCCTACGACCTCTCTGGGTCTTATCCGCCTTCCTCCTCAGGTGATCAAGGTGTTCTGTTCTTGGACTGCTGCACGAACAGGGGAGATGGACGTAGCTGTTGGATGCTGTGGGCACCCCTGTTCCACAAAGAAATGGAGACTCGATCTCACCAAACCATCTGCCCAGTGCCACACAGGCTTGCGCATGAAGAAGGTGGCATCATCCCACAGCTTCTTCTGACCCCGTCTATAGTCTTAGGCTGGGGACCTGGGAAGGGGTGGCCCGGAAGACAGTCATGAAGAGGAATGAGAGGCCTGCCATCCTGTGGGGATGGGGTAGTATCAGGGTTGGACAGGCACCTGTCAGGATGAGTGTGATCTTGAAGGTAGAGTTAGCTTTGAGTTTCAGTGAGACCTTAGGTTGGATGCCCATCCTGAGCCCTGTGCCGGAGGCTACTTTACCTCTAGACCCTGCTCTGCTCACTGTCCCTGTCTTGCTGCCTCTTGCCCTGTAGCTCAGGTAGCTGGAGCAGCTTGTGTGACAGCATTTGTCCTGGGAACCTGTGGGCCAAGGAGAGACAGATGGGTCCCCCAAGTGTATTGGTCTGACCTGACTCACTGGTGTCTCCAGAAGGAAATACCATCAGTTTATCCGCTGAAAGTCAGAAGAGGCAAGCAGAGTGGAGGCTGAGGGCCAGGTCATGGTCTTAACATGCAAGGGACAAAGGATCAGGGGCATCTGTAAAAGGACCTTCCTCACAGCTAGTGTGTGTGCACATGTATGTGCATGTTTGTACGTGTGCAAGTATGTGTATATATGTGTATGCATGTGTGCACATATGTGTGTGCCTGTATGTGTATATATGTATTGTGCATGTATGTGTATGTGTGTACTTATGTGTGATATGTGTGCATGTGTTTATGTGCGTATATGTATGCATGTATGTGTGTACATGTATGTATGTGTGATATGTGTGTGCATGCATGTGTGTGTGCATGTGTGTGTGTGAGTGTATGTGTGTGTGTGTGTGTGCAATTGTGTGTGAGGTCTTTGATGGGGTCTAGGTGTCTTGTGCTATGAATGTCTTACTTTGTGGTCTTTGGAGGGCAGAGGAAGGAGACACTGGAGCCAGGGAAGGCAGCACTTGGGTGAGGGTCAGGTTCCTACCTCCTGAGTACTGGTTGAGGCGCTCTGTCCAAGTGGACTTTTAGCACACCTGCAGGTGGACAGTGGGCTGGCCAATCTGTTTTATTTTACTTTTAATTATTTTACAATTTATTCATCTTGTGTGCATGTTCTTACATGTCACCATGCTAGGTGCATCTGATAAGTCCAGTTAAACTGAAGCTCTCATTGAATGGATGTCATGGTTTCTGTTTAGTTTACAAACATGGCCCCTAGATGTCAAGTTTGCACAGTGTCCCTCTTGGATGAGGATTGTACTGTCATTGAGAGAGAGAGAGAGCTCATGGCCATCGTCTAGGTGGGGCATGAAGCTGTGCTGAGATGGCAGAAAGCCCTAGCCAGTCATGCCTGCCTCAAGGCCTCCATCCCAGGTCAATCTAAGTTTACTCAGAGGAGTATGTATGTCTCACTGTGTGTATGTGTGTTTCACTGTGTGTCTGTATATGTATGTGTCTCACTGTGTGTATGTATGACTCACTACATGTGTATATGTGTCTCAGAGTGTGTGTGTGTGTGTGTGTGTGTGTGTGTGTGTGTGTTTGCTTTTGGGCAATGCACATGCATTTGGAGGGCAGCCATCTTTCAACTTAGAAGACTCTTCTCCCCTTCTCCTCTCCTCCCTTTCTCCCTTTCTCCTCCCTCTCCCCCATCTCCTTGTCCTACTGTATGTCTTCTTTTTCCCCCTCCTCTTCCTCCTCATCTTTTATTGCCCCCCCCCACTTCTTTCCCTTCCCCTCCTTCATTTTTGCACTGCTGGGATTCAAACACAGGGCTTGTATGGGTTGGACCAGAGCCCCATCACTGAAGCCACACCCCAGCCACTGACTGTGAAGCCTTGCAACCTTCTCCAGGCAGTGGGTGGGGGTTCTGAGAGCCACATGATCAGAGTCACCTCAGACAGCTTTGCTTGTCTTGACACCAAGTTAACTGCTCATCTTTGTAGGACTCCTGAGAAGCCAAGGAGGAGGCAGATGAACCAGGTCACAAACATCTATACATCTGGTGGTTATTCCCCGGACCGAATGGCTTCTCTCATAGACTCACCCGGACCGTGGTGTCTCATAGACTCATCTTGTCAGCTCCTCAGGGTTGCCTCCCACCCATTCCTCTTCAGAGATGTGGGGCCTGCTGTTTGCTGTCAGAGATGTGGAGGCCTGCTGCAGAGAATGCAGGCTGTAATCCCAGGGTTCCACTCTGTACCTGCGTGGCTCCTGGGGATGCTTCTGGGATGTTCTATGAAAGGCACCTGCTCTCTCTCTCCCTCCCTCTCTCTCTCTCTCTCTCTCTCTCTCTCTCTCTCTCTCTCTCTCAGTGTGTGTGTGTGTGTGTGTGTGTGTGTGTGTGTGTGTGTTTGCTCTTGGACAATGCACATGTGTGCCCTACAGCTAACCCATCTCCTTCCAGAAGGGGCTAGGTGGGCAGACTCTAATTTAGAGCACAGTGTGTGGGAAAAGCCAACTCAGACTCTCCTGTCTATACTCCAGTCCAGGAAGCTGAGTCCCATTCCTTCCATTGATAATGATCATGTGTGTGCACATGTGTGTGTCTCACTGTGTGTCTGTGTGTTTGTGTATGTGTATGTGTCTGACTGTATGTGTGTCTCACTGTGTGGCTATGAGTCCACTGTGTGTCTGTGTCTTTCATTGTGTGTCTGTGACTCCTACTGTGTGCCTGTGTATATCTGTGTGCCTCACTGTATGTGTCTCTATGTCTCACGGTGTGTGTCTGTGTATGTCTTTGTGTCTCACTGTGTGTCTGTGTATGTCTGTGTGTCTCACTGTGTTTCTGTGTGTTTGTGCATGTCTGTATGTCTCACTGTGTGTCTGTATGTCTGTGTGTCTCACTGTGTGTCTGTGTATCTGTGTATGTCTGTGTGTCTCACTGTGTGTCTGTGTCTGTATGTATGTCTCACTGTGTGTATGTGTGTTTCACTGTGTGTCTGTATATGTATGTGTCTCACTGTGTGTATGTATGACTCACTACATGTGTATATGTGTCTCAGTGTGTGTGTGTGTGTGTGTGTGTGTGTGTGTGTGTGTGTGTTTGCTTTTGGGCAATGCACATGCATTTGGAGGGCAGAGGTCTACCTTGAATGTCATACTTCAGGAGCTGTCAGTCTTCATTTATGAGACAGAGTTTCTCATTGGCCAGGAGCTCATCAAGTAGCTAGGCTGGCTAGCCAGCGAGCCCCAAGGATCCTACTGTTTCAGCTCTCAGATCTGGGATTATCAGAGTGTATCACCAGGTCTGGCTTCTCATAGGTGCTGGGGATGCAAACTCAGGTCCTCATGCCTGCTGGGCAAGCACGTACCTCCAGCCATTGACTCAGATCTCTGATGTCAGGCTAGAGCCACCTTCTTCTCCACTCCAGTTCATCCCCCACTCTGTGTCTCCATTGGAAATGGGTGTCTAAAGGAACCACGGTTGTTTCAATAGCTACAGGAGGAAAGGGACCTCCACATCTGGAAAAAGTGCTAGCTAGGGGAACACACAGTCCGTAGGCTGTGGCCTGGATTCTGAAGCTATTGTATACATGTGGAATAATTTGTAAACTTTTGAATACACAAAGGAATGACTCTCAATAGGTCTATTGAAATTCCTGGCTTGAGCAGTGGGGAGGCAGAGGAACCTTTAAGAGTCAGAGTTTAGTGGGAGACCTGTTGGCTTTGGGGCTGTAATCTCCAAGAGAGGGCAAGCTTGGTTTTCTGCTCTCTCTCTTCTACATCCAGGGCTTTAGGTGACCATACCCAGTCCCCCAGGGCTGCCACCACAGAGGCTCAAAGCAGAAGCATCAACCTACAAATACCTCTGTGCAAGATAAGGCCTCAGGTGTTTTGTCACAGTCATAGAAAGCTGTGTAACTTAAGGAGTTTCTCACTTCAGTGACAGTAATAAGAACACAGTTGGCCCCTACGTGACATCAGTACTCACAGTGACAGGGACCCGACCTTCCCTTTATTCTGATTTCCCTGTGCTGGTTGGCAAGGCACAATAAAAGTCCACTTAACAGGGGAGGAGACAGACTCAGAGAGGGCCATTTGCTCAAAGTCCTATGGCCAGCAACTACAAGAACAGGACACTGCACCCAGCACAAACTTTTACCTCTGAGCTTCAGGAGGGAAGTGGATAAGACACAGGAGACAGACATAATTTCACAACAACACAAGTATGGTAGAAAAATGCACCGGTGGCACCCTTGTGCCTTGCCCTGTAGACTCAACAATCCAGCTTTTGCTTCGTGCCTGACGTCACAGATGATGATGTGCAGTCTGGTGTCTTATTCTCCTTCTGGGTCACTGGTAACATTAAAGTTATGTCCACAGTTGTTACTTTCAGAACTGGCCCTGGAAGCGGCTCCTGGGTCAGTCACCATTCATTTCTTGTGCTCTCTTGGGTGAACATTTAGGCCGCTGTCCATCCCAGGGTTCATATTTAACACGACAGAGAGCATGTCTCCTCAGGCATCAGTTTCCTTCGTGCCTGAGTCCACAGGCCTGCGCAACCACAGTCGGCTGCGGGGGGTGACATGATATCTCCTCGAGGGATGTGGGACCCTTCCAACGCTTCCTCATTCTAGTGGGCACGTCGCCTTAACAACAAAATTCTAACGTTCTAAAAGTGAAATGAAAATGCCATTTCTTTCCTTGTTGAGGTGCTGGGCACGGAGCCCAGGGAGTCACGAGTGCTAGGCACGTGATCTGCCACCCAGCCATAACCAGTTTGCTGTATTTATTTAGAGACGGTCATACCCAGGCTGGTCTTGAACTCACACCCCTGTGTGTCAGTCAACCAAACATGTCTTCCCTTTTGCAAAGAACTGGCCTATAGGAAGGAGGAAGAGTCGAGGTTAAAGTTGAATTTGAACACTAACAGGGTCAAGAAATTCAGCAGGGAACTAGCTGCCTATCGTGGGGACGCCAGGGTTTCTCCCGGAAGGTCTGTGATTCCCCACTCCAAAGTACAGACCCACCCCTGCTCCTGGTGTGCAGTTGTGATGCTTGATCCCTGTGCTCAGAGATGACTGGTTTCCCAGGAACCGCAGTGACGCTAGGGTGCATCTCGTGGTCCTCTTCTCCAGGCAGGTATTTCTGCTACCACCATCGGCTCCAGACACCACCAGGGCCTTCCTGATATCCTTGTCCTTTCTCCAAGCACCTCATCTACCTCACATGTTTCTCATGTCATCCCTCCCTCTTCCTTACTCTCTCATCCCCTCTCTCTTTCTGCTCTTCCAGTACCCAGCATTCCACACACTGCCACCTCTGCTTAGAGTGTCCTCACACGAGGAATTGCTCCCCAGAGTCTCTACACATACCCTGTCCCTTCCTTTCGGGTCTCTAACCAGCATCCAAGGTATTCTGGGATCCTCTGGCCTCCATGGGGAGGATTCCTGGGAACTCTTACAACACTGCTAGCTGGGTATCTCCTAACTAATTGAGCCAAAATAAGGGAGGGCAGGTAGATGTGAGCAGGCTTAACCCCCAGGTCCGAGGTGGAGCCAAGGGAGATACCACAGTGTGAGTGGTCCAGTGATGCTCACCCTGGGATATTCACAGCACTCCGATGTATGTTCCACAGATGCTTCTCTAGAGCTCACAGCTGCTCCAGAGCTCATGGCTTCTCCAGAGCTCAGTACCACTCCTGCACCTAAGGATATTTCATTTAGCAGAGTTTTTCAGTGTCAAACCAGGTCTTAATTAGTCTGTCAGCAGAGGAGTGTAACACTGAGGGAGATGGTTCAGTTCCTGTGCAAACAGGAGTACTTAAATTCCATCCATTGCACCCACACTGAAATGGTAACATTGTGTCGGTAAACCCAGTAGCAGGGGAACCGAGACAAGAGGATGCTGGGGGCTTGATGACCAGCTTGTTTATCTGAGTTAGTGAGCTCCAGGGTCAGTGAGGGATTCTGTCTGAAAGATAAGGTAGAGAGCAGTAGAGGAAGACATGTTGACCTCCGAGCAATAGAGCAAGATATGCACTGTTGACCTCCAGGCTCCCCAGGCATACCCACGCTGAAAAATAAGAATTAAAAAAAAATGTGATGCTATATCTGAAGTTGGGCATTCCACTGGATCCCAGTGGTCAGGGCCAAGGCAATGGAGCGATCTACCTTTCCCAGATAAGGACTCGGGCATCAGACGGCCTCATGGGAAGCAGCCCAAAGTAATGTCTGGAAGGGACTTGGGGAGAAAAGTTCTCCCCAAGCCTGACCATGAAGATCTAGAAGAAATATGGAGGGAAATGAGCCAACTTTACAGATCTCTGTTTGGAAATAAATAAATAATAAAATAAATAATAAATAGGCCTGCTCAGGGTGAAGGCAAGCGATGACCCTGCGAGGCCCGGGTGGCAGCCACAGCCTATTCCTGCCGCAGTCGGCCACATAAACATGCAGCGTGTGGCTCTCCCAGACACGTTTTAATAGAATCGCTTAAAACAATTAATTACCAGAGTTTTCATTCAAGCTGTGGCGCAAAAGATACGCCAGCAATAAAAGGCATTTATCCGCTGGTTTCTCGAGGCCTGTTTGTTATTAAGATGTAAATTAAATCAGCGCAGATGTTCCATTTTTAAATCTAGGCCTGGGAAGATCAGGGCGGAGCGTGACCTAAACCGGCTGACTTCACCGTTGGGCCCACGCGTTAGGACCCAGCTCTTCCTCCGCATCTTTCTGGGGGTGACTTTCTGGGCTTCCTGAGCAAATGATAATTTGTTCGTTTCATTTTTCTGTTTGTTCCTGGGACTCAAAATCGCCTGAGTTTAGGGGTGGGGGCCCAGGACTGCTGGCTGTGGGCTTTGTTTGGGGCCTGTGGGGGAGTCATTTGTCTCCCCAAAGGAAGGATAAAGACAGACAGCATCCTGCCCAGGTGTGAATTCGGGCACTGTGACCTGGAAGTGCCTAGGAACAACAGCCTTCTCTATCGTCTGTGCACTGGGAGGTGGGGCCCTGCATCTTTGGCTGAAGCTCATGGGGTTTAAAACCTCTGTGTGGGAGACGAGTCTCATGAATGTCTAACAGGGCCCCGTTTTCTTCCCTCTTTCTGGGAGGTGCCCCCAAGTGCGTGCTTCCTTTCAAGTCTCCGGCAGCATGTTCCTGTCTTCCAGGTGACTGACCTCCCCCTGGACAATGACACACCCCTCCCCCCAGGATCAGGTAGTCAGCTTTGATGCTGGGAATCCTGCTGGTGCTTGGGAAGTAGTAGATGCCCAGTTAACAGATACAACGTCTGCCGTATCCTCATGGAGACCGGCCTGAGAGCCCGTCTAATTTGCAGAGTCTGAAGCATGTCTACATACAGATCCTCCCTCCCAAGGAGACGCATAGCACACTGACGGAAATGCTCTAGAAATCTATGTTGCTTTAAGAACAGGGAATGGACATTAAGGACAAAGTTTCTGTTCAATGCGGGGGTGGCCGCTGTATTGTATACAATGGGAGCCGAGAGAGCTGGACCAATAGGAGCAGCCGGCGGCGCCTACACAGCGTGTCATCCGTGTGGGTTCAAAATTCTGCTTTTTGGCATTTTCTGTGTTGTTTTTTTTTTTTCTATTTTGGATCTGGGGTCGACTGAATCCTCAGATATGGAACCCTTGGGCTCCTACATCCCAGTTGGCTGTGAGTAAATCCTGACAATTACTGTCTAGGTGTCTAAACAGAGATTAGTTATCACTCGCAACCCAGAAGAGTAGCAGAGTCTCTGTGCCCATCCAGGGCTGAGGCCAGCATGTTGATGAAAGTAGGGACTGTATCTGAGCCTGGGACTCGAACCCAGATCTGCCTGGCCCTAAGCCCTGACTTGGCAGCTACTGTCTGTCCTACAGATGACTATTCAGGCCACTGTGGAGAGAACTGGGGTATTTAATGTGCATTTGTTTTGTGATGGTAAGGACCATGCTAGGTACAGGGCTGTGCTGAATGTCACTCGGCAAGGTCCTTGGGAGTTGTGGGTATCACCAGGGACATCAGTCTGTTACCATCTAAGGCCTGGCTTTACAGATAAAGCACAGTCACAGAGGCCACAGTCATTCAGACATCAGATTAGCCATCCTCAGGTGACCTGTTCACGGTCACTTGACCAGGTGACCCCAATGCTACAACAGTGGCTGTGGATTTGTTTCTTTCTTAAAGCAATCTTGCAGATCCAAGCCCTCCAATGCAGGAGAGGCTGGGGTAGCTCTGGGGGCAGGCGAAGGTGTCTGCTCTCCTCTTAGTGTCCCGGAACCGTGGTTCCTGAGATCATCTGAGCAAGAGCTAAGGCCGGCATGGGAGATCCTCTGATGGGGAGGGACTAGGATGGTCCTCGGTGGCATAGACGACACGGACAGCAAACACTCCAGAGCGTGCTGCCAGGCATGGCTCCTGCGCACGGCCCCTGCCAGAACCCGCCCCTGCGGTACCACCCCTGTGGCACAGCCCTTACGGCGAGCCCATCTTTTTCCACTTCCAGACATCGGATAAGCTCATGTTTTCATCAAGTTCCAAAGCAGAAGAATGGGAAAATGCCATGGCTTTTATCCCCGCTTTGAGCTATAGAAATTGCCTTTTATGAAAGTCCTGTGGTCCCCGTAGCTCTCCAGGCAGACGGACTGTGCAACTTCCTCTGTTAAGTGAGGAAAGTACTTCGTTTCGGCTCAGCAGGGTGAGTGGGTGAGTGAGCCCAGCCGAGAGGCTACCAGCTCCGTGTTTCGTGACAGGACTGAAGGCCTGGCCCTGGTACCCAGAGAAAGAGGACAGGGTACCACAAATGCCTGCAGGCTGTTGAGGACACAGGTCAGGCCCCCTCCATACCAGGGAGGGACCTGGGTGAGTCAGAGCCTTTCAAAGCTCTGCTGGTCAGCAACAAGATGTTCTGGGGTTCCCACTGTGAATAAAGAGGAAACTGGTCCTAACTCCTGCAGATACTCTTGGACCCAGCATCTGTGCACAGCAGGGTTGGTCACCACTTGACTCTGTGTGTCCCTTCCTAGTGACTTTTTTTTAGTGTGTATGTATGTGTGTGTATCATAGTGTGTGTATGTATATTTGAATGTGTGTATATCTGTGTGTGTATGTGTGTGTGTATCTCTGTGTGTGTCTCTCTGTCTCTCTGTCTGTCTTCTATGTGTGTATCTGTGTCTGTATCTGTGTATGTGTTCTCTCTCTCTCTCTGTATCTCTGTGTCTCTCTCTGTCTCTCTATCTTTGTCTTCTATTTGTGTATCTGTGTCTGTATCTGTGTATTTGTGTGTTTTTCTCTTTCTCTGTGTGTGTATCTGTGTATGTGTGTGCTTGTTTCTATCTCTCTGTGTGTGTGTGTGTGTGTGTGTGTGTGTGTGTGTGTGTTGGAGGAGGTCAGGTGACCTCTTTCAAGATGCTTCTCCCTCCTTTTGAGAAGGGGTTCTGTCATTTGCTCACCAGTCAGGCTACACTGGCTGACCAGTAAACTCCAGAGGTTCCTCCTATCTCCCCTCTCCAGCCCTGGCGTTACAAATGTGTGCCACCACACCACACCTGGCTATTTTGGGTAGGTTCTGGAGACCTGAACTCCAGTTCTCCTGTTTCCTTGACAAGTACTTTCCTGATTAAGCCATGCCCCACCCCCCCGCCCAGCCCTCATCAAGTCCTCTTAGGGTAAAAATATAAGGCTCTAGTCTACGTTTAAAATCCCTTTGGATGCCCCTCCCCCACGCTCGGTAAGGCTGAAGGTAAACAGGGTTTGTTCAAAGCCTTGGACACATTCCTGCATAATTGTGCATAGTTATTAATGGTAAGACACCTGATCCTGGCTGGGCTGCACACCCGGATTCTGCTCGCTCTCTCTCTCTCTCTCTCTCTCTCTCTCTCTCTCTCTCTCTCTCTCTCCCTCTCTCTCTCTCCCTGCCATTGCCAGGGCTCCTGTGTGCGACATTTGCGTGGCATGTCACACACATGGAAATGTGTGGTATGACAAGCACCCTGTGTTATATTATACATTCTGTGCAACGTGTGTAATGTGATGCGTTGTGTGACATATTCAGTCCCTTCCCTACAACCACGGGGCTTCCCTCCAGACCTCCCTGGGTACCGGAATCCGAGATGCCCATCCCTTCCATACAGTGGAGTGTTGCGGCATTTGCTGAGATCTGCAGGCGTGCTGCCGCACATGTCAGTCATTCCCACATGACCTTTGACCGCTGCTTCAACGTGACAGCTGTGGAGATAGTTGCTGCACCTCATTGTCTGGGGAACGGTGACAGGTTCGGCACCGAAAATGTTTGAAGAGGGCCGGTGAGATGGCTCAGGGGGGTAAAGGCACCCGCAACCAAGCCTGCTGACCAGAGTTCAATCCCCGGGACCCACGATGGTGGGAAGAGATAATCAAACGTCAAGGTTGTCTTCTGACCCCCACAGGTACACAGTGCCGTGTGTACCTCCTATAAATAAACAAAGACAATAAAAATAGTTTCTGTCCAGAGCTGGAGGCAGCCGAGGCTGTGTTGCTGTGGGAACGGAAGCCAACTGTACAGTAAGGAAGGCACGTAAAATACTCGTGTGCGTAGGTAGAAGTCACTGGCTTCTGCACCGTCTCTCAACTGCTCAGCTCTGGGATGCTGAAAATAGCTAACCTGGGGACTTTGGAGAAGCTAAGGAGGAAGTCACAGGAAGAAGCAAATGAACGATGAATTGTAAGACATGACACAGAGCAGAAGGCAAGAGTGCAAAGAGTGCAATAGCTAGCTGCGGTAGCCAAAGTCACTGTCCTGGGGACACTGCTTGGGGATCTGCTCTTTGGGGAGCAGACATTCACTCTTTGTGTTTAAAATTAAGTTTTCTTTGACACATCTCTTTGCGGTGTGTGTGTGTTTGTGTGTGTGTGTGTTTGTGTGTGTGTGTGTGTGTGTGTGTGTGTGACAGAGAGAGAGAAAGAGACGGCAGAGACAGAGACATTCACTCTTTGGGTTTAAAATGAAGTTTTCTTTGAAATACCTCTTTGTGGTGTGTGGGGGGGAGCAGGCTGATGGCCAGCAAGCCTCTCTGGTCTTCTGGCTTCTGCCTCTCATAGTACTGGGGTTCCAGACACTCTTGGCAACACTCAATTTTTGTCATGGCTTCCAGGGATTTGCACATCAGCCTAGTTTCAAGACTCTCTCAAGAGACTTACATCTGGTCTCCACGTGCACATAGTGGTTCTCATTGTAGGACTGCAAAGCAGGAGACTGAGATTCCATGATCAGTCCCCTTGAGGCATACCCCTAAGGACTGAAGGTTAGTCCACCCTACCTTCTAGTAATCCAACCTTCCAAAACAGCTTCCCTTAGACCAAGCCTTGGGCACAGAAGCCTTTTAGGGGACACCCACCCCAAACTCAGCAACCACCTGATCTTTGGAATGATGGGCCCAAGGAATGGGAACAGAAGGGACAGACAGACAGTGGGTCCTGGCTCATGGTGGGCATGACTGCAGCCTACTTGAACACAGGATGCAAAGGAAGGAGACACACAGGGTCACTTTGTAGCCATACTGCTTCTGCCCTTCTCTGGGGCTCTTGGCAGGGATCAGGATGAGTTTTTTGGCAAGGTTTATAAAATGCAGCTGAGGGAAGACCAAGAGGGGGTCCCTGGGCATGAACATGCCTGTATGTCTGGGTCTTGGTGCTACCAGCATTAACCGTTATGAGAAAGGGTGTTGAGCCCTTCGGCAGGGAGTGAGGCATGTCTGTCTGCCATCCTCACCTCATACCTGTCTGTCGTCCCCACTTCCTCTTGCCCCTCTTGTCCCTTCTTGGCTGTCTCCTGGGTGACATGTTTGCTTTATCTTAATCCCTAATCTCTTCCTTTCTCTGGCTTTCTCCCTCATCTTTTCTCCTTTGTTCTCCCTTCATGACCCTTAGCCTACTTCCCGTATGCGAGTCCCTGGGTTAGATTCCGGACCTGACATGCACTGGGCAGACCCTAGCCCTTCTCTTGCCTCTTGGATCTTCTTGTCTGATCTTTGCTTCCTTTTGTGTTTCCTTTCCTTTCAGTCAGCGTTCCTGTTGCACACCTCTCGTCTTCCCCCTCTCCATCACCTCCCTGCATCCCTCTCTCCACAGCTGGGTGCAGACTTGGTGGCTCTGCTCTGTATCCAGGGCAGGTCGTCTTTACCAACTTGATGGACCAAGGAGAGAGGGGCAAAGGGCAACACAGAAGGAGACAGAACCCAAAACAGTCAGGAAGTATCTAGGGTCTCATATCATCTTGTGCTGAAGGCCATTCAAGGCAGGCTGGCACCTTGAGGTGTTTCTGCAGACCAGCCAGGAGGGGGACGGACTTGTCAGCATGGATGCTTGTGACAATGACAGCACACCGAGGGGTGACCCTGGTCCCCCCCAGCTCCCGACATAGCATGAAGCAGAAGAATGAGTGCGCTTGGATATTTCTAGGTCCTCTTGGTGACTGAAGGTCACACATAGAATCCTATGTGTGATTAAACGAGGGATGGTCAGATGGAACGGTGCTGTGTGGGAAATGCGTCCTTACTGGGGACACTTGGACACCTGCCACTACCCTCTTGGACTTTTTTCATATAGGCATCCATTCCTTTGGCTCAAGGTTCCCAGGTGAGAGGGTAGGGAGATTATAAGACAGGCTTGGATCTGCAACCCAGAGTGGTTGTCAGTGTGCATTCCGGACTTCACATATTCAAGGAGCATTTCTTAAGCACCAAGTGTATACAAGGTACCAGGCAGAAAGCAATGAGTATCAACAGAGATCTGCCAGTCAACCTTATTCTTAGGGTGACAGATGACCACAAAAGGGCCAGAAGAGCTTCACAAGGAGAGCGAGGTGCATAACCCATGTCCAGATTCACCCATGGTACAAACGTGTCCCTATGCTTACATGGAAATCAACAGTGACAAGTGACCTGGCAAGACATGGGTGAGGGACAATAGCTCAGAAGCCAGAGGGCAGAATGAGTGGGGTGCAGAGACGGACAGGGACTTCATTCAACTCAGAGAATGGTCAGAAATATAAAGGGGACACAAGAAATATGGAGTCAGAATGCACCAGATGGGCTTGTAGGCTACATACATACACATAACACAGAGACCTAAAGATGGCATAGGCAGTTTGTGTGCTGGATATATAGGTGTACATCCACGGGTTGATGCTACAAGTGTAGTTACTAGAGTTCCTCATGTTGTGGTGAACCACCCCCCCCCCATTAAAATTATTTTTGTTGGGACTTCATGACTGGTCTTAGGTGACCCCTATGAAAGGGTTGTTTGTGCCCTCCCCCACCCCCAAAGGGGTTGGGACCCACAGGTTAAGAACAACTGGACTAGTTGGAGAAGATGAAAGGCACCAAGGGCAAGGTTCAAGGCCATAGGCTAAGCCTGGGTGTGTTGACCTTGAGGGGGTCTGGAGCTATGAATGAAACGTTCTCCCATAAATCCCTGCACTGGAGCTCGTGGTGTGCCCATGGTTGCCAAGCACTGACTGCACTGAGAGCCAGGGCACAGTAAATAAAGCTGAGAGGGTGTGGCCTTGGTCTCATGGGATGTGTGCCCTTAGACGTGAGCAGATACAGAAGGTGGCCTAAGAGCATAGTGAGAAGAGACCCTCAAAGAGAGGCTCACAAGAACCCATCTTAACTCACCTTGACACGGGACATGCATCCTCTAGCAATACATTGTTGGTATGGAAGACACCTGGGCTGCACCATTGTGTCTGAGAGCCCTGCAACTGTGTCAGATGCCCAGGTGCCCCAGCCAGGCCTCAAGGGCCAGAGCATGAAGCAGGGGAGCCGCAGATGCCCCTCTCAGTCCTTCAGGCTCTAGCCCAGGACCCCGGCCTCCCACCAAGCCTCTGATGGGAACCTAAAAGCAAAGGATTAGACCAGAGGCCTGGCTCTCAGTCTTCTCTGCCTAAGTCCTCAAGGTCCCGGTGCTGAGTCACACCACACAATGCACCCTGCATCCTGCACTCTGCAGACCTCACAGGGACAGAGAATGAATATTTACTGAGCAGCTCAGTATGGGGTAAGGGGGGCAAACTCTGCAGAGCAGAGGGAGGGAGGGAGGGGAAGAGGGAGGGGAGAAGGGAAATGGGGAGGGAAAGAGAGGGAAGGGTAGAGAGAAACCATGAAAGAGGGGGAGGGGAATGGGGAGGGGAAGGGGAGGGAGAGGTAGATGGAGAGGTAGATGGAGAGGGAGAGGGAGAGGGAGAGGGAGAGGGAGAGGGAGAGGGAGAGGGAGAGGGAGAGGGAGAGGGAGAGGGAGAGAATAGAGCGGAGGATGCTGCCTCTGGATTGGGAAACACACTTCCAGAGGATCAAGGGAACAGCCTTGTGTATAATGAGATTGACTCTTAAATTGAAAGTGCTCCTCTTGCTGTGCAGTTCAGACCTCCCCGCTGCGTGTTTACTCCCCAGGCTCTGACATTAAGCCATCCTACACTCGAGCTGGGAGTATTCAATTAGGTTTTCTGTTATTAATCAGTCAATTAAGCTGCAATCGCTGGGATATCCATTTTCACTCTTAAAGAGGTGAGAGTCATTCCGAGGGGCCCCAATCTATCTTGAGAATGGCAAGCGCCCGGGTGTGGCAGGTGAGGCCAGGGCCTGAGGAAGGAAGCTATAGAGGATAGAAGAGGCAGCTGGGAGAGTGGAACTCATGGCCAAGACTGGCACTTTGGTTCTGGAGACCTTGGGGGGTCTTGAAACTGACAAGAGTGATGCAACCGAGGCACTCCGGGCCTCAGTCTTTCTATCTGTGAAATGGGAAGTTTGGACCTTCAGCCTTTACTCTTTAATACCTACAAATTCAACAGGATAAGGAACAATCATCAATTTACTGTGGTGATTCTGGGGGTCAACCCTGGGTCTCAGGCACACTATACAAGTCCTCTCCCACTGAGCTCCACCTCTACCCCACTTATGAAATCGGGTGATCTGGCCCAAGAGAGGAGGGAGCAGTGCTCTACAAGACAGTAACAGTCCACCCACTATTGCACCAAGGTCTGGATGCTCCATTTGAACACCTAACATCCGTATATGGATGATATATAAGCTACTGCATGTATGTCTATGGTTTGATGGCTCCAAGCAGAAGAATAGAAAATCATTGCTCTAGGTGAACCTTTCCAAGCCGTTTTCCACAGATAGCCCTTTGGATGGCCAGCAGAATGTGGTCACAGGGCAGGAGGATGGAGGGAAGCCAGGAGAGCAGACCATGAAACCATCGCTGAGGCAGGTGTGAGTTGCCTGCCCATTGCCCATTGTCAGTAGTCTGTCCGTACCAACTGGAATGAAGGGATCTGTCAATCTACCAATAACAGTGAATTCCTGAAGGAAACTGATGAGAACAACTGTCAAGAGCTTGTAGCAACTGAAGGGAGGTTTGGACTTGTGGTTTCAAAGTCAGGGTTTGGGGTAACTCCTGAGCATGCTCAGTCCTGAGATGACCTGGTGTCAGGGGAGTCCTTTGCACTGGGAGGATTCTAGGGTACAGGGATGTCATTAGCCCATGACCCATTTCCATGCTAGTGTTTGTCCAGGGCTTGCTGTGTAATTAGCACATGACATTTACAAGCTTGATTTCAAGTCATCAACTGTGTAGTTACCATGAAAAATCACAAGTGCATAGCCACTCAGCGGGCAAGCAGCGCACTTTCCATTCTGTAAAATGTAGGCTTGACGAAGCCTTTCGTAATGAGTGCATGCATCCCTTTGTGAATGAACTCTCTGCAGTTATTTATAATCTGTGGAAACCACTTATCCATGGGTGTTTCTGGATTGCTGGGTTTACAACGAACACATAAGCAGCAGTTTGTAGGTGGGTTTCTAATAACCACTTGAAAGAGTTCTTCCTCTCTTAGATTCTTTCTTGATCCAATGTGTTCGTTCACCCAGCCCAAGCTCCTACAGGAGCTTGACTTGATCAGCCACTGAAGTTATGACTTCACATACCGAGTGCTAAGGGTATACATCTCTGTACTGAGCCTGCTTTAGGAAAGCTGTGGTTGGCTGATCCAAATCCCAGAGAATTCCCAGAAATAGGGGTTCCCTTGCACTGAGAGAGTGGATTCATGTGCATTTCAGGAATCTGAAGGTGTTTTCTCAGGGACCAGTCCTAGAGACCAGAGGGAAACACCAGTCATTAGTGATATATGAATCCATGAACATACTTCTTACCAAACAAGAAGCCCAACTATTCCAGGAAATATCATGAAGGAGGAAGAAAGGGGAATTAAAATTGTTGAGCACTTAGTGAAAGCTAGTCATTGCTCTAATTGTTTTATGGGGAAATTCCAATTAATTATAACAATGTCATGCGGGCCAGGCACTGTGGTTTCAGCATTAATCAAAGACACCACAGAAAGAAAGCCTGACTTCAAACAAATCTTTTTTTTTCTTTCTTTTTTTCGGAGCTGTGAACCAAACCCAGGGCCTTGCACTTACTAGGCAAGCGCTCTACCACTGAGCTAAATCCCCAACCCCCAAACAAATCTTTTTAAAAATGTTTATTTATTTTATGTACATAAGTACACTGTCACTGTCTTCAGACACACCAGAAGAGGGCATCAGATCCCATTACAGAGGGTTGTGAGCCACCATGTAGTTGCTGGGAATTGAACTCAGGACCTCTGGAAAAGCAGTTGGTGCTCTTAACCACTGAGCCATCTCTCCAGCCCTTCAGACAAAACTTAATGATGTATCCAGGAAAACATACCAATTCAAAGACAAAATAACAAAAAGATGGTGGTGACTATATGACTTGAGGGTAAATTAAACATCTCAGGATCTACACAGGAAAACTGTTTAACGCGAAAACTGTTCCACCTTCAATAGAATCAGGGTTCTCTTCTACAAGAGTAAAAGGAAAGAGATGCCCAAGACTTTTATACCCAGCCAAACTATTTCTAACATATGAAAACATCCAAAGCACTATTCCTGCACACTGAAGGACCTAACAAGGCTGTTTGCCTCCTGGCTTATAAAAAAAGAAAGGAAAATATGAGCCCCAGAATCCTTTTGAAGGTAAAAATGACTAGAATTCAACCATCAAGAGATTCTGCCGTCTTCCAATAATGCTGAACAGGCACCAAACCTGCAGCAAGGGAGATGCTGGGGGAACATTCCAGACATGGGAACAATGGCAAATATAATAAGGGATGTGAATGGCTGCTCCAGACTGCATCTGAGTATGGTCAACAGTATGGCTTAACATTTAGTCTGTGAATTAAGTGGGAGAAGACATATCAACGAAAAAAGCTGTACATGGCATACCCCTGTGTGTGTGTGTGTGTGTGTGTGTGTGTGTGTGTGTGTGTGTGTGTGTGTGTATGTGTGTGTGTGTGTATGAAGGTTTGGATCATGGAGTACATATAGGGAACAGCTTATAGGAATCAACTGTGTCCTACTATGTCAGTTCCAAGGATCAAACTCAGAGGTTTTTAGGCTTTGTGGCAAGCCTCTTTACCTAATGAACCATCTTTTTTACCCCCAGTTTGATTTGTAAGGAGAATTAAACAAGTTTGGAAGTGGCCTTATCTCCACTACTCTCATTGCTGTGCCTGAAAGTCCCAGCCTCTAGCTGCCCAGAGCTCAGCTTGCAGTATTTATGTCAGTAGGGCTATGATTTATTTAATTTTTTAAAAAAGTCAATCACACTTCAACTCTTCAAATATTCATTTTAGGTATATTACTATTATGCAAAATGACTGGTGTGATGGTGACATTATTACACATATACAAAGTATTTAGATCATATTCATGTCCAGTAAGTAGCTTTCAAAGAAATGTTTACTTTCATTTTTAAAACTATGTATATATGCATGCAAATGCATTGCCCAAGGAGGCCTGAAGAGGGCATCAGATCTCCACAAGTTGGAGTTACAGCTCCTGCTATGGGTGCTGTGAACAGACTTCTAGTCCTCTGAAAGAGCAGTATACTTTTTTTTTTTAAAGGCAGTACATTTTTTCCCCAGCAGTTGAATAAAGGTGTTTGTTGGTGGTGAAGAAAGAAACACATGCAATAGACATAAAGAGAAAAAAACCTCTGCCAACAGAGCAGGAACTCAAGAAGCTGAAAAACACATTGCAGAACACATTATTAACTGCTAAACTATCTCTTCAACCTCAATATTAAATATCTTTATTTCAAAACTGGTTGTATAAATGTAGACAGAAACATTTATCATCACCCATAAATAAAAGGCCATTACAAATACAACGGCTATAAAATACAAGGGTTACAAATGCAACAGTTACAGATGCAACAGTTATGAATGCAATAGTTGCAGATATAACAGTTAAAGATACAACAGTTACAGACACAACAGTTATAGATACAGCAGTTACAGGTGTACCAGTTATAGATACAATAGTTGCAGACTCAACAGTTACAGACACAACAATTATAGATATAGCAGTTATAGGTATACCAGTTATAGATACACCAGTTTCAGATACAACAATTACAGATACAATAGTTACAGAGTCAACAGTTACAGATGCAACAGTTACAAATACAACAGCTACAGACATAACAGTTGCAGATACAATGGTTATAGACACAACAGTTACAGATGCAACCATTACAGACACAACAGTTATAGATACAACAGTTACAGATGCAACAGTTATAGACACAACAGTTACAGATACAATGGTTACAAACACAAGTTACAGACACAACAGTTACAGATATAATGGTTACAAATACAGGTTACAGACACATCAGTTACAGAAACAATGGTTACAGATACAACAGTTACAGACACAACAGTTATAGACACAACAGTTACAGATACAACAGTTACAACCACAGTGCTGAGATTGATTCTGTCACTGACAGGGCAGTTTACTTTTGTCTGTTAGTTTTGTTTTTGTTGTTGTTTTTCTTCTGTCTTTTGTTTCTGTTTATCTTTTTTGTAATGTACTTTAGCAGCTTTGAACTCAGAGGGGTGACACTCAAGTGGTCTTTTACAACAAGTTGAAAGATTTTTTTTCTTGGAAGTTTGAAATATCAGTGTCCACCCTTGGGGCAGACAGGCCTGTTCTTGCAGGAGTCCTGTATGACTTCTGTATGAATGTTCTAGGTACCTAGACTTCTTGTGTCTAAAATTGGAAGATGAGTAAGTATCAGAGATGTGTTGTGAAGAGAAGAGAGACTACTGAGGTCTACCCGTATAGCCAGGGAAATGGAAAGGGATTTGCAGTGGGCCATACCATTCCACAGGTCAGGCCTGTGCAATATTCTTTCTCTCTATATCACAGGTGCTTTTATGTGTCCAGTGGGAAGCAGTGAGCGTGAAAACATTTTAGAAATAATATCATTCCAATGAGTGTTCCACAGCAGTACAAGATTTCCCTGGTTGTAACCCCCAAACAAGCAGCAACTGGTCCATGGTCCAAGAGATCATATTCAAACCACAGGGGCCTGTGTGCTTTTGCTCATTTAAAGTCAGCCACTTCTGGAGCTTGGCGTTTCTCTTCTATTCTCAACTCTGAAGCTTGGGGACTTGCAAGATCATTGTTGGAGGCCAACAGAGACTGCACAGGGCTTAGGAGTCCCATTTTACCCCCAAACTTGTGCTACTAAGCCACGTTGGCAACAAGGAAACACAAGCATTCAGTCCTGGATCTTGCTGTTGGGTTGGTGTGGGGTGGGCATTATCTGAAAAAGGAATAGGGGAAGTGGTGTGCTGCGTTGGAGACTGAGATAGGTGTGTCTGGTTTCCCTGAGGCCAAGGAGTTCTATTTAGTCCTTTCAGGCTTGCTTACAAGCCCCATACCTGTTTTTGAGACAGGGTCTCTCTCTCTCCTCTCTTTCTTCTCTCTCTTCCTCTCTCTCTCTCTCTAATATATATGTATATATATATATATTTGTGTGTGTATGTATGTTTGTATGTATGTGTATGTATGTGTGTATGTGCATGTGTGTGTATGTATGTATGTATGTATGTATGTATGTATATTCAACCCAGGTTGCTGTACAACTTCTGAGCCTCCTGTCTCAGCCTCCTGTGTGCTAGAATTTACAGGCATATCCAATGTGCCCAGGGCTCTTTTGTTGTTTTGTTTTTAGTTAAGAAAGAGAGCCAACTGCTGCATCATAACTGTTAGCTTGCACTGAAAAGCTCAGCTTGTTATCTCCTGCCTAAGTCTCTCTGATGAGCCAGTGCTGACTCTTACTGTTGGAAGAGGGACAGGTAGGGTGATGGGCCATGGGTGTCACACACATAAAAGTGGAGGTCAGGTAAGAACATAGAGCACAGGGCCCACTCCTGGTGATTTAGATACAGGTTGTTCTATCCTGCTTACTTTCCACAAATGTTCAACTCCTGTGCTTATTGTTTTTCTTTTTATCAGTGCATAGTAATTGATTTTATAAACAAGTTTTAATTTTTAGAATTAAACATATACACATACGCACCTTGGAGTTTACTGTATTTGATAACTGCTGATCTAAAGAATCTTCAAAAATCCTCACCAACATCACCAAAAATATAAAACAAAACAAAACACAAACCTCAATAAAAGACTGTTTATTTCTTGCTGATGGGTTTTTGGGTAATTTTGATGTTTTCCCTACTTTTTAATGTATTTGATTTCCTCCACAATCTGATCAAAGATTTGCTGTCAAGGGGGAAAAAGAAAGATCTTAGAAAAAGCTCCCTTCACTGAACACTGCCTAGTTCACAAACATGAATTGTCCTTCTACCAGAGCCAGGTTCCATCACTCTCTGAACAGAGTGACTCACCAACCCACAATCACAGAATCATCACAGGACCTTAAAGTGTTTGTATATGTGCTAGGAGCCTCTCTGGGTGCCCTTTCTGACACCAGATCCCTCAGAATTTCTGTTGCTGTGACAAAACATCATGACCAAAGCAAGTTGAGGAGGGAAGGGTGTGTATTTCATTTTACAGTTCTTAATTCATCATTCAAGGCAGTCAGGGCAGGAACTGGAGTCAGGAGCTGATGCAGAGACCGTGGAGGGGTGCTGCTTACTGGCTTGCTCCCAATGGCTTACTCAGCCTGCTTTCTTATAGCAACCAAGACCACCAGCCCAGAGGTAGCACTGCTCACTGTGGGTCTGTTGTGCCCTCCCACATTGATAATTAACCACAAAAATGTACCACATGCTTGCCCACAGATCAATCTGGTTGAGTCATTTTCCCATTTAAGGTTCCCTCTTTCAAAATGACTCTAGCTTGTGTCAACTTGACATAAAACTAGCTGGCACACAAGCCAAACGTTGTGGAAGCAGTTACCCTACTGTGACCAAAAAAATATCGAGAAAGGAAGATTCTATGCTATCAGCACAGATATGGTTTCTCCCCAAAGAGTCAAGCATCTGTTGAAGCTCAAGTCAGGCTCACCTCACCTTTCCCTGTGCATTCTCTCAGTGCACATGGAAAACTTCCTATCAGTTGCTTTTAGTAGCTTTTTATCCAAATGGTTCTCTAAGAAAAGAGTACCAACCAAGTTTGGAGAGAGAGAGAGAGAGAGAGAGAGAGAGAGAGAGAGAGAGAGAGAGAGAGAGAGAGGGAGAGAGAGACTTTTCCAGGTCAGTCTCCAACTTGGAGGATGGTGAGCCCTTTTGATTGAGCCCTAACCCATGTTAGAGCAGCATCTTTGCCTCTGTGATGTGTTGGATCTCCACAACCCCAGGGCTATGCGACACACAGAGGCCAGTTGGTCCATGTAAAACCCAAACATGCGAAAGACATACAAGAATGTACTTGCAAAGCTAACTCACTAGCTTGCACACATGCATGCATGCACCCTTGCATGCATACATACACACACACGCTTTCATAAATACATATATGCATATATGTATGTGAAAATTTACATTGCTTGGCTGTTGTTCTAAGGAGAAAGAAGAGGACAAGAGGAGACCTTCTCCCAGATGGCTTCCCTGGCTCTGTGACCTGGGGTAAATTTCTCCAACCTGAGCTAGCAGGGAGAACACAGCATGGGGGTGGGGCACTTCTGTGACTGTCCTGTAGACTGTGAAGTCACCTTGCTGAGGTTTCTATTTCTGTGATAAGCATCCCAACCGAAAGCAGCTTGGTGAGGAAAGGGTTTAATCTCATCTTACAACTCATTCAGGGCAGTCAGGGCAGGGACCTGGAGGCAGGAGCTGATCCAGAAGCCGTGGAGGACTGTTGGTTACTGGTTGCTCCCCCTGCATCTTGCTCAGTTTACTTTCTTATACACCCCAGAACTATCTGCCCAATCGTGGTACCACCCACAAAGGGCTGGGCCCTTCCCCATCAACCACTATTTAAGAAAATGCCTATAGGTTGTAACCATTGGAAAAACACATATTTCCAATGATCTAAAGAACCTCAATTGTAATTTTATTTTGTTTGGTATTTCATAGTTGTAATTTTGCCATGGAGCAGTGTCTTGGTTCCTAAGACTATTGGGTTGGATATACCATGCTAGGAAGCTTGTGGGCAGCATAGTCTCTCTCTCTCTCTCTCTCTCTCTCTCTCTCTCTCTCTCTCTCTCTCTCTGTGTGTGTGTGTGTGTGTGTGTGTATGCATGTGTGTGTATGTCTAGTGTGTGTCTGGTGTGTGTGTGAATGTGTGTGTGTGCATGTGTGTGTATGTCTAGTGTGTGTCTGGTGTGAGTGTGTGTGGTATATGCATGTATATATGTGTGTGTGTGTCTGGTGTGTGTGTGAGTGTGTGTGTGGTATATGCATGTGTATATGTGTGTGTCTGGTGTGTGAGTGTTATGTATGTGTGTGTATATCTGGTGTGTGTATGTGTGTGTGGTGTGTGTGTGTCTGATGTGTGAATGTGTGTGTGTGTGTGTATGTCTGATGTGTGAATGTGTGTGTGTGCATGCATGTGCTCACACATTAGGTAATTTAAAATCTATTCTACATCTATCATATATACATGTTGTGTTTTGTGGGCTCCTAGATCTATACACCCATTTGAATATCTGTCTGTTCTTCTACCTAGCTGACCCGCCATGCCTGGGCTTTTCCATCTATAGATTTAGCCAAGTTAGATCAAGGATATCACATGCATCTGCAAAGGACCTACCTAGACTTTCCGCCCTGTTATTATTCCCTAAAGAACCCCATTTGGGAATACTGCTCAGCAGTGTCTGCTGGTCCAGAGCTCTCATGGCTGCCTTCCTTCCAGATGCCAGTGAGGACTGGTCACCCCAGTCACTGTCCCACCAACATACCTGCGGGGATCACACCTTTCTCTGGGGTGTTCACCAGGTGAAGTCAAGAGGCATGACGAAATACACCTTGGAAACATGTGTCATTTTCAGAGATTAATGGATTATAGAATTAAGAAGGGAGCCAAGACAGGGCCCCGTGGGAACAAAGCAGATCTGCATGTGAAGAGTTAGCTTTCACCAAATACCAGGTCAGTATGGGCTGAAAGCATGTCTCAGGCTGTGCCCTTTCCAGCCTCAGTCAGAGAAGATACTGAAAAATCCCAGAATGCTTTGTGCACTGGTGGACAAACTCTGAGGCCTTGGTCACTGGTTGAGCAATTTATTTACCAACCATCATATCTACCAAGGGAGAAAGCAATTATCCCAGGGCTGGAGTTCAGAAGAAGTGATGTCCGGGGTGGCCTGGAGACCATGTGATCCAGGGAGACCTGTGAGATAGGCTGTGAGGCTCCTTCTCTATCTGCCCATTGGAAGTCTCTCCACTCAGCAAACTGGATATTAAAAACAAATGCACCTAATTAGAAATAAAATGTTTCCAACCAGCTTGAAATAAAATAAAATGTAATTACTAATGATATTTAAACGTTGCAGATATTTTATTTCGTAAAAATCCCCTTAATTTAAAATGAAGTATGACTTTAATTTAGTCGGGAACGCATTAAGGAGGGGAGGCTCTGACGCAGCTCCTCGGAGGACTTCCCGACCGCCTGTGAATGAAGTCGGGGGCAACAGGGATTGTCCCTAGCTGGCAAAACTGCTCACAGAGTTACAAGAGAGAGATCTTCCAGAGACTCTGTGTTTCCTGGAGTCATAGACATATCCCTAGGGACCCTGTAACAGATAGATGGCAACTTCTGGCTTTTCTGTGATATACCGAGGACAGGCCCGTGTATGCAGCCTGCCTCAGTTTCCTCTTCTGTAAATCTATAATACTCACTTCTTGAGGGGCAAATTTAATGACATATCTGAGCTGAACATCCTAGGGCCATGAGCATCGCCCCCTTGTAAGAGTGGGATTAGTTGTTGCACCAGGGACGTCTGCTTCACTGTTCACTACGTGAGGACTGGGATGCTATGCATCCCCACTGTGTCCTAGCATCTCTCGGTGCTGCCTGTGTTGTAGATGCTCAGTGAAGGATTGGCTCCATACATGAGTGAGTGTGTGGGCAGCATGGCACAGGCCACCAGGGACACCCAGTCCCCTCTCAACACCGCCGGAGTTATACCCAGTGATTGGTGGGTTTCGGCTTGGCTGCCTCTAAGGGTGGTGATTCCGCAGTTGCAGGTGCAGAGCTGACTTGGTGCTACAGGCTTTCTTTGCCCTGGCCTCTTGTAAATCCCCATCAGAGGTGCCTGTCTCTATCCTCTCAGGTCAAGTGGAAAAGGAAGGGAACCCGGGAAAGAAATCCACACACTTGTCACCTCACATAAGGTCTGTCTAACAGGGTCACGCTTCTAATTCAGGCCCTGTCACATACTACCCATGTGACACTGGTAATTCACTGTGTGCCTTTAGGCAGGTTACTTGGCCTTTCTGAGATTCAGTCTTCTAGTCTCTACCTAAGTTGTCAAGAATCAACCTTTGGGCTGGAGAATTGGCTCAGCAGTTAAGAGCACTGACCGTTCTTCCAGAGGTCCTGAGTTCAATTCCCAGCAACCACCTTACAACCATTTGCAATGGGAACTGATGCCCTTTTCTGGTGTGTCTGAAGACAGCTACAGTGCACTCATGTAAAATGAAATAAATAAATCTTAACGAAAAGAGATTCAGCCTTTGTTTACCTGGTAACCATGGAGGAAGCTGACTGGTACAGCTGGTGGTAAAAGTGCTGTTCTCTTCTCTCTCCAATGCTTGCAGCAGAACAGCACCAAACCCACCCTCTTGGGTGGAGTTTTCACACCCCATCCCTTGGAACGCAATGTTCACACAGGGTCTTGCATTCCATTCTCTGGGATGGAGTGTTCACACCAGAGTCTTCTACCTTGTCCTGGGACCTTTGTACCTACAGTTCTCACTGCCAGAGTACCATTCAGGTCTTGGCTTAGTTGCTTAGGTGGCTACTCTTCATGGAAGGCATCCCGAACTCCTCCTTAACTTCTCTCTCTCTCTCTCTCTCTCTCTCTCTCTCTCTCTCTCTCTCTCTGGGTCTCTCTCTCTCTCTCTCTCTCTCTCTCTCTCTCTCTCTCTCCTCTCCTCTCCTCTCCTCCCTTCTCCTCTCCTCTCCTCTTTCTCCTGTCTCTCCTCTCTCTGTCTCTCTCTTCTCTCTGCCTTTCCTCTCTCTCCTCTCTCTTCTTACTCTTCTCTCCCTTCCTCTCCCTCCCTCTCTCTCCTCTTTCTCCTCTTGCTTTCCCCTCTGTCTCCCTGTCTTTCCTCTCTTCTCTTTCTCCTGTCTCTCCTCTCTGTCTCTCTGTCTTTCTGCTCTCTCTCTCTCTCCCTTCTCTCTCCTCTCTCTCCTCTGTCTCTCCTCTCTCTGCCTTTCCTCTGTCTCCTCTCCTTTCTCTCTCTCTTCCTCTCCCTCCTTCCCCTCTCTCTGTCTCTCTCTATCTCTCTGGGTCTTTCTTTCTCTCTGGGTCTCTCTCTCTCTGGGTCTCTCTCTCTCTGGGTCTCTCTCTCTCTCTCTCTCTCTCTCTCCCTCCCCCTTCCCCGCCTCACCTGAGACTACATTACCTTCCTATTGTTTTCATTCCCCTCCTCACCTGGATGACCGCCATCACCATCACTCCTGGGCTAGAGCAGATTACAGGAGGAAGGTAGCTATGTGCTTGAAATCTTTAACTCTAGCTAACCTGCACTTTTGCTGTGTGTCCTTAAGCAAGTTACTTGGTATCTCTGAGCCCATCTCTCTCACCTATAATATGTGGATAGTGGTCATCACTTAGGAACACGTTTGAAATATGCCAAATATTGACATGAGATAAGGACTCTGTGGATGGGGCCCTTGCTATGGTATGTGTGGGTAAAATTCTCAGAAAGATGTTCTCTGGCATCTCATTGGCCTTCGTGGCCCAGAGCAGATGCTTCATAAATATGTCAGATGAACATCTGGATCCTTCAGAGGAAGAAACAGGTCTGCCTATACTGAGCCTCCCACTCCACTTTGCTTTGAGGGACACCTAAGGTTACCAGGGCCAAAGGGGGCAACTTCAGGATGGAGATGCTTTGAAAGTCTGTTGCCATGGCAATTGTCACCTAGCCAGAATGCATCTTTTTCTTTGACCAAAGTTGTCAGAGCAGGGTGTCTTCTCTTTGTCTTGTAACTGAAATCTGGCTGACTCTGTGGGGTGGGCAGAGGACACAGATTTACCGAAGTCTTTAGTCCTGGGAAGTCACAGAAGACACCTCTCTGCCTCTGTGTCAGCGTCCTGGTGTCACCGATAAGGGACATCCTAGCATTTCTCATTCCATGTCAGGCCACCAGTACCCTCAAGGTCTCCTGTACCCTTGAATGCGTCAGAGCTGAGTGGGAGAAGGTGGAGGTCCTCGGTGCACAAGTTCTGATGTCAGGCTGGCCAGAGATAAGCAGTGCCTCAGATCTGCTTATCTCTCTCAGAGCTCTCTGTTTATCACTTAGGTCTAGTCAACCTAAGTGTCACCAAAGACTGGATGTGGGCAAGTGAAGTGGGTTGTCTAGTTATCTACTCATTGACAGATTGACCAATCCCACACCCAATCACCCATCAACCACCTGTCTTCTTCCCATCCATCCACCCACCCACCCACCCATCCACCCACCCACCCACCCATCCACCCACCCACCCATCCATCTATCCACCCATCCACCCACCCATCCACCCATCCACCCACCCATCCACCCACCCACCCACCCATCCATCCACCCATCCACCCACCCACCTACCCATCCATCCACCCATCCACCCACCCACCCACCCACCCATCCATCCACCCATCCACCCACCCACCCATCCATCCGCCCATTCACCCACCCATCCACCCATCCATCCACCCACCCACCCACCCACCCATCCACCCATCCACCCACTCATGCACCCATTCACCTATCCACCCACCCATCCACCCACCCATCCATCCATCCATCCATCCATCCACCCACCCACCCACCCATCCACCCATCCACCCACCCACCCACCTACCCATCCATCCACCCACCCACCCACCCATCCATCCACCCACCCACCCACCCACCCACCCGCCCACCCATCCACCAATCCATCCACCCACTCATGCACCCATTCACCTATCCACCCACCCATCCACCCATCCACTCACCCACCCACCCACCCATCCACCCACCCACCCACCCATCCACCCATCCACCCACCCACCCGCCCACCCATCCACCAATCCATCCACCCACTCATGCACCCATTCACCTATCCACCCACCCATCCACCCATCCACCCACCCACCCACCCACCCATCCACCCACCCATCCATCCATCCACCCACCCACCCATCCACCCATCCATCCACCCACCCACCCACCCATCCACCCATCCATCCATCCACCCACCCACCCATCCATCCACCCACCCACCCACCCACCCATCCACCCACTCATGCACCCACTCATGCACCCATTCACCTATCCACCCACCCACCCATCCACCCACCCATCCACCCACCCACCCATTCATCCATCCACCCACCTACCCACCCATCCACCCACCCACCCATCCATCCACCCATCCATCCACCCACCCACCCATCCACCCACCCACCCACCCACTCATGCACCCATCCACCTATCCATCCACCCACTCATGCACCCATCCACCTATCCACCCACCCATCCACCCATCCATCCACCAATCCATCTGCCTTCTTCCCATCCTCCTTCTCACCCTCCCTCCCTTCCTCCATTTGCCACCCATCCTAATACCCACCTTCTGTCACTCTGTATAAGACAATCACATCACACAGCTGAAACACGTGACCATACTGCAGACTTTACTGCCTTCCATGGACACGTCGATAATTCCCAAGTCAGACCAAGGACTCAGAACATCCACAAGTTCTGTTAAGCTATCAAAAACCCAAACCAAGCCCAAAACAAAAAACAACCCCACTGTTCCCCAAGCCCAGCCCCTGCTAGTAGAGAGCATCACAGCCCTTCAGGTCTTGCTGAAGCCTGTGTAGATGTCAATAATCTTTAAAGCAAGCTTGCTCCTGCCATGTGGGGCCCTGAATTGTTTATACAGAGGCCAGTGGCCCTGCTTTCTCTTCTCTCCTTTCCTGTTACTATCTTTCTTCCTTCTTTCCTAGTCTCCATTGATGCCAGTGTTTGTGGCTGCCTTCCTCTCTGCCACTGACCCACCATGCAGAGCTTGGTAAGGCTCGGGACCTTGAAGACTGGCAGCCCAGGCTCTTCACAACCCAGAAGCCAACATGATTATTAAACTAGCGTGGGACAAGGGACAGGGCAGAGATGATATGTGTGGAAATAACCACAAAAGATCGGAAAGATCACCAATATTTTCTCTGCCCATATATCCATTCATCTATCTACCTGTTCATTCACTTGTCTGTTTGTCTGTCCTCCTGTCTGCCCCTCTGTGTGTCTATCTGCTCGTCTGTCCACCCATCCACCTGTCTATTCACATGTCAGTTCGTCTGTCCCTCTGCCTGTCTATCCATCAACTATTCATTCAGGTTCCCCAGCCTTTGCCCTCCCTCTATCCTCCTTCTGGACCCCTACACGTATGACCACTCTCGTAACACATGACAGCTTGGCTATATCCTAGACAGGCCACATAGCTCATGCTGGAGCCCCAAGTTGGTTTTGAGTAAAAAAAAAAAAAATCTGGCAAAATGTTGGGAATTGGTGTTTGGAGATCTCAATCCAGGACGCTGAGCGGGAAGATAGCACCTCTCTTGGCAGGAAGCCCCTCAGTCTGTCAGTCCGGCTGCTGAGCCCAGCCCCTCATGTCTTGCTGGGGGAACTGACACCCTGGATGTGTGTCGGGGGGTGGGTGTGTGGGAACCACGTGGGGCCTTCTGTTAATGAGGGTGGGGTCCCCACCTACTGAGGAAGCCAGCTGGAGAGAGAGAGGACAGGGTTGGGGAGACACCATGCCACGGTGTCTCCCAGCTGTCTGCAGTCCAGCCTTGTAGCCATATGCAAAGCCCAGATATCATATGGACAAGGGGGAAGTCATCCCTCAGGCTGCCTTTCCCCTTCTCCAACATGGAGGTTGTGGAGGGGCTGAAGGAAGAGGGTGAGATGTGGTGCCAGGAAACTCAACTGAGCACAGCTCCAACAGGCCCAACACCACACCCCCAGGCTCTGAACAGGAGGCCCTGTGTGTTGGCAGCTGGCAGCCTTGTAGAGGACGACACTGATCCCCATCACAGGGTTAGTCACAGGGATTACGGGGTGAATGGAGCAGCGTTCCTACAGCTCCCCTCGTGTAGTTGGTGCCCCAAATCCTAATCCTTTCAAAGACGCTGCCAGCCCATGCTGCCTTGCTGACAACTTAGAGCTGACTCTTCCTTCGGGCAGATACAGTTCTTGCCAGTATGCAGGGCCGTCCGAGTGGGAAATGGTTGTCATCTGCTCCCTACGGCTTCGGGCAGGGGTCTTGTGTAGTAGCCAACCTGCCTAGCAGTTCACTTCCTCTGTATGGCTCTCGCCTTATAACCCATCCTGTTCTCTTATTTTTCCCACTTCTACCTGGGGCCTCTGCTCTGTTGCCTACTGCCTCTCTGACTCCATCAAACACTTGTGTGCAAGTCATAACACTTGGCTGTGAACCAGCTGTATGACCTGAAGCAGCTTTCCACTCTGGTCTTCTGTTTTTCCAACTCGAAGACAGTTGGCTTCAAGGTTGACTCTGAGGGGTCCTGTAACCGTGACAACCAGTCTTTTGTTTCTAGAAATTCATCATATCTATGGGATGCCCCAGAAAGGAATGCCTTATTCCCACCTCCAAGCCTTAGCTTCTCTCTGCTATTGGTCCTCTGAAGAAGTTTGAACTCACCTCCTCCAGGAAGCTTTCCTGGTGTTCTCTGTGAGCTTATATAACCTTCACACCTACTCACATGTCAGCCTGGTCTCATGGTGCCCAGGAGAGAAGCATTCCTCAGACATGTTTACAGAGTTTACAATATGAAGTCAAGAGAGTCTCCCTGGGGCTGGAGAGATGGCTCAGTGGTTATGAACATTTTCTGCTCTTGCAGGTGGCCCGAGTTTGGTTCTCAGAACCAAGTCAGTTTTAGGAGAAGGAGCCTCTGAAAGCTCTGTACCCATGTGCATGTAATTAAAATAATAAAAATAAATCTTAAAAAGAGAAGCCCTCTGTGTAGATGAAACAGTAAGGTCTGACCAGGGACCTTGAGGCTCCTTTGGAGGCTGGAAGACTCATTAATAAACAAGTTTTAAAATGGATCCCAGAAGGGATTAACGGTCTAAACAGGGTGGGCCAGCTGTAGACCCAGGCGGGGAGGGGGGTTGGAGACAATCATGTCCTTTAAGTGTCTGTCAGAGAACTAGCAAGAAAACCCATAGAGAAGGCAGGCAGAGTCTGGAGCCTAAACAGATCAAGAAAAGGAAAGGCTCTGAGGGTCTGAGCTCAGAGCACAACCAAGCTTAGGCTCCACCCTAGACAAAGAGATACACCAGACATGAAGCTACAGACAGAGGGCTTATGGATAAAGGGGAAATGCTTCACCGATGCAAGCCAACCAGTCAGCTGAGGAAGAAGCCCAGGAAACATAGGATGGGGTATGGGGGTGGTGTGGCCCTTGCAAGACACTCACACAGCCCCTGCCCCTCTCCAGCTTGTAGCAAGAGTTTTCTGAGCATGCTCTATTCCTTCAACAAAGCCCCTGTGGGGAAGGGCTTCCAGGCACCTCTGCAAAGGTTTCCTCCACGGTTAATCTTGGCATGTTGTCTCCAAGTCCCACTGTCCTGCAGGAAGGGATGCATACAATTATCTAGAACCAGGAACCCAGCTCCCCACTCCTGCCTGTCAGCCTCTCTTAACAAACTACTTTTAAGAAACAGAATGACTTCTCACCAGCCCAGCATGCTTTTCCTGTTCAAGTAGTCTGTGCACTTTTTATTTTTCTTATTTTAGAAGTCTGCCTCAAACTTGAGCTCTCTGAGAATCTTCTGTTTTCTTCAGATTTGTATTTCTTGAGGTTGGGGGTGGCATCTCTTGCATTCAGCTCTGTCACCTGTGGTCATCAGGGAGCTTGGCTGTGGCAGTGGGTGACCTGATACCGTAGGTGGGTGTGCAGACACCGAGGAGACAGGCAGCTCCCCTCACACAGGGCCATAGCAGTGAGTTCGAGTGAACTGAAAATTCCCTTTGTTCTCCTGCTCCTCCACAGAGATCGTTTTGACCACCTTAGGAAGGATCATCATCTTGGGGTGCAGAACAAGAAACAACCCGTAAATTAGATTCCATCAAAATTTATAAACAACTCTTCCCTCACAGAAAGATAAGGGGAGAGGAAGAGTGGACAAGGCTGTGGGAGGAAGAGCAGGACAGAAGATCCAACAGAAAACACACAAACCACTAGACAGATGCTTTACCAGGGAAGCCACACAAACTCGGAAAACCATGAAAGTGAGAAATGCCCTAAGCCTTCCAGGAGATGCTGACAGAGTACAGCAAGCTCCCACTGTGTGCCCTCCAGCATGGCTAGAGCCCGTAAAACTGATAGCATCAAGTGTTGGCCAAGAAAGCAGAGAGACTAGACACACAGCCAGCAAGAAGGAAAAAAATGGCAAAAGTAGCCATTTGCTCGCTAGAACTAAAGCAGCAATGTTTGGACCCTGAGTGAGCCCCAGGGCTTCATTCTTGGTGTCCACCATGCAGGGGAGTCCCCACTGTCTCCAAATACATACAGCGGCACCCTCTGCTGAGTGCCCCCGGACTGAAACAACCAAGTATGGTGTTCCCGGTGAAATCAGTCACGTAGATACAGAAATAAGCATGTCTCTATAAGACGGGTCCAACAGTGGCACAGAGGCTAAGGGAAAGAGCTAGAGATTCCCCATCCAAATGAAGACGAGCCCGTGGAAGTTTAGCCATGAGATCCTTCCCGTATTTATTTATTGGGGGTGCTAGGTGCATGGATGCTCCCACAGAAGAAACACACAACAACAACAAAAAAGAACCCCAACATTTGAATCCATTAAAAACCAACCAACCAAACAAACAAACAAAACAAAATGCCCCCCCAAAAAAACCCCAAAACCAAACTTGTTCAGCCTGGTTAAGGCTCAGAGTAATTGTCCCAGCGCCACCCTGGGCCCTTTGCCCGCTTGGCCCTGCCTCCCCTTGCTGCTCCTCTGAGGAGCCTGCAGCCCTGAGAAGAAATCTTTTCCCCCTTCTCATTCTTCCCTCTCCCTTGGCCTGGGGCTATTGTACATATGCAAATGTGGAGACGTTAGCTGCCTAGGCAAACCCAGCTATTTATAGCCAGAGAGCTGGCACACACGCTCTACAGACTAGAAAGCTGAAGCACTCACATAGACACACGCACGCACATGCAAGCACGCACGCACACACGCACGCACGCACACTACACACAGTATATTTTTTTTTCCCCAGGATATAAATTTCCCGTCCCATTGCAGTCTGGGCCGTCGCATGCAACATTGATTGTCTGTTATATTACATTTATTAAGAAGTGATAACTTGTAATAATTGGATGTTAAATTAAAGAACTCTCTCCTAGTTATTGCCGTCTCAATTATAACTGTCGCTGGCTGGCAGTTATAATGATATATGAGGGTTGTATTTTATGCAGCCGACCGTGACCTGGTGAGTAATATTCCCCCAGCTCTGAGGGCATTCATGCACTCCTTCGCTCCTAATGCCTTGCTCGGGTGCTCATTGGAATATTAAGTGTCTGCAAGGCTGAGGTGTCGAAAATCCGTGCAGCCAGCCTGGCAACCGAGAGCCCCTCCGGCACCCAGGCGCCTCCCGCCTTCCCTCCTGGGCCAGGGCCAGCTCATTTGGGCTTTGTTTTATGGTTATAGGAATCACGTTTGTTTGGGAAGTTATAGTGGGCGAAGAGCGTGTTTTCTGTTTCCTTGAAGATGAAGCTTTTGCAGAGAACTCCTGGGTGCAGTCGAGATGAGGAGCAGGTTGGCCAAGCGGTAGTGGGGCGCGCGCGGGGTTGGGGGTGGGGGACTTGAGGACGGTCTGGCTGTATCTATGCAGCCTTGGCCAATCCGAGGCTCTGGGAGCTGAAGGCTATTTGAGGCTTTGAATCAGTCTGTTGCTCGGGGCTGCAGACCCCACATGACCGCAAGGACTGATTGCCAGGGGCCTCTCGAATGCGTCCTGACCTTGAGGATATAGCATTCATCAGGTCCACGCTTCCTTGCCTCCTCTGTCCCATTCATCGGAGCCAACAGAGGCCGCTCCGTTGGAAGTGACCACACAACCAAGGTGGGGGCGGGGGGTTGTGAGGCTTCCAAGTCCCACGTTCCTCACACGTTCCCACGTTCCCATCCTCAGTTGTCCTTCTACGTTTATTTATGTCTTAAGGCTTTAGAAGGAAATTCCACAGCCTAGGCAGCTCCAGGCAGAAATGTTTCCCACATTTCTGGAACTCAGGGTCTAAAGGTGTGGATGGACCTTGCTCTCCTGGGACTTGGAAGGAGGGTGCCCTGGACTCTGTCACTTCTGGCAACCCAAGTGTCCCTTGCTGGTGGCCTGAGCTGCTTTATCCTCTGTCCTGGTGTGTCTATGTTTGAATTTTCCTTTTCGAAGAGGCCACGCATTTGAGATAGGACTCTCTGATCTTTACTAATTACATCTACAAAGAATCCCCCTTTCTAAATAAGATCACATCCTCAGATTTCCCCAGCTGCAAGGTGTCTCGGGCCGGGGCTGGAGCTCCTACAGGAGGGACACTGTAGGCCCCACCTTTGCTTCCCAAGGCCAAATGGTCAGCAAAGAGATCATCACTCCAGTCCCATTAGCTAGTCATTTAATAAGTGTCTATAAATATCCTCTGTCAGTGACCAACCAGACACAGGCCCCACCATGTGTGCACTGTGTCCTGAGAGACCTCATTCCATGGTAGGGAAACAGGCTGCCAGCAGGAGTCCCACCATGATTCCAAGCCTACTCCCACCCCAATCTACAAGATACCAGCCTTGGTTTAGGACTTGGTTTTGTAGAATTCCCTTCCACATCTCCCTGATTCTGGGGTTCAGGGGTCCTATGTTAGCATGCCAGTCACGTGGTTAAGCAGTGCTGGGACCCAGGACCGTCAGGTCTCATAATTAACTCTCCTACATGGTGTTCCTTCTTGAGAAACAGTGATCCCTCTCTCCCTTCTCCTCTCAGACTGTTGTTACTGGATGATTAGCCTCCATCTCTGCACTATCAGTGCTTCCTGTGAGAATCGGAGTCCAGGGCTCCCTCCATCTGGTCCCTCATAGGATTGGGGCTGGAAGGCCTCGTGCCGCCAAGCCATAGTTCACATTCCACCACCCACTGTCTATTAATTTATAGTCTGAGCCACAATTGCCTTCAGACTCAGTGCCAGGGAAAGGACTGCATCTAGCTTCTATGGAACCTGGAGTGTCCTTGGGAATAATGTCCCCATGACTTAGCACGATGCCTAGGACACAGTAGGTACTCAGAATACAGGTAGACAGGGTTGAAGAGCTGGTTTGGGGTTCCAGCACCCACATTGGGAGGCTCAAAGCCATCTGCTGACATCCTCCACTGGTGACCTTGGGCACCTACATACACATGCCATACCCGACATACAATTAAATGAAACAGCCAAGTAAACTGTAAAAATAATAATAATATAAGAACTCAAGAGATCATTAAGCCATTAAGAGCAATGGAAACCTGAGTTTAGTTCCCAGCACCCACATGGTGGCTGACAGCCCTGTTCCAGAGGACCCAATGCCCCTTTCTTGCCTTTGTGGGCACTGCACACACATGCACGCATACACGCAGGCAAAACACCCATACACATAAAATAAAAATAAAATCTCAAAATCCCAGACTACACCACACACACACACACACACACACACACACACAAACACATACACTTCACATACATACATATACACCACACACCACAGACACATACACCTCACATACATACATACACACCACACACACATACACACACAAACACATATACTTCACATACATACATATACACCACACACCACAAACACATACACCTCACATACATACATACACACCACACACACACACATACACACACACACACTAACACATACACTTCACATACATACATATACACCACACACCACAAACACATACACCTCACATACATACATACATACCACACACAAACACATAGATCTCACATACATACACACCACACACCACAAACACATACACCCCACACACACATCTCTCTCTCTCTCTCACACACACACACACACACACACCTCACACACATCTCACACACATAGTAACAGATATACACATACAGATAGAAGTATTCACTGCCTGCATTATGCACTTACAGTCTTTATTTATTTAATTTTTTCCTGTCTTCTTGACAAAGACTTGTTAGTAGCCCAGTGTGGTCCCCAACTGGTAACCCCCTAGCCTTAGCTTCCCGCACGTGGGAATTACAGCCATGTGTTCCTGGCTGCGGGAATCACAGGTGTGCACAGACGTTCATTTTAACAACTCACCCAGCATAGTATCTGCTGCAGATCTTCCCTGTCCTTCAAGGTTAGGGCCAGTTCTTCTTGTATACGTATTTTGAGAAAATGAGGGAGGAAGAGAAGGTTATGAGCAGACTCATTCCCACCATAAACTCTGTCCTTCCATTTTGTCTTATTGTAAGCGTTCACTTTAATGCAGGGATGTGGGGCAGGGTCTTGGGCTCTCAGGCCTGCCTGGGGCAGAGAGCTGTTTGTCCTTTGCCTGTTAAAGTCTTTAGCACCTACTCCAGGGTGCACAGGGAAGGACTCTTTCAGTTTCGATGAATAAGGTTGGCAAGTGGCTCTTAGCAGCAAGACTCGGCAGCAGGAGTGTGACCCATGGTGTACAATTCCTCTTTGAATTTCGACAGCTATTCTGGGGTCCTCCCATGTGTACCCAGGAGCAAACTGAGGCTCAGTGGGATTGGGAGCCAGGTTGAACACTGAGGCTTTCTTTGGGGTCCAGCCTGGCCTACAAAGTGGCCAACACAGCTGTTGAATGACTAATGTCTAACAGGACAGTGCTTTAAACATCCGTGTCCTGATACCATCCTGAGAGTATCAGAAAGACGTTGCTGTCCTGTTAGTAAACTTTCTAGAAATAACTGTTTCCCTCTTGCTCTTCCGTAAACAGACCCCCCCATCTTTCCCACCGTCTTGAATTTTTGAAAAAGATGTAATTTATTTTATGTATTTGAGTGTTCTATCTGCATGTACACCTACATGCCAGAAGAGGGCGCCAGAGCCCACTGCAGATGGTTGTAAGCCACTGTGTGGCTGCTGGGAATTGAACTCAGGACCTCTGGAAGAGCAGCCAGTGCTCTTAACCGCTGAGCCGTCTCTCTAGCCCACTCTCTTGCATTTATTTAACCTAAAGATCGAGTGTTACGTTTAAGACTTTGGTTGCTGGTGCTTGTGAGTGCTTGGTACCCTAAATCACAACAGAGAACTGGGGATGGTCTGGAAACTGTGGGAGTCGTTAAACACCCAGGACAGGTGCAGATCGATTGACAAACACCATCCGGGAGGAAAAGATTGCTTGGTGCTCACAAAGCTCATCAAGACTTGCTGGCCTATGGCTGGGGGTCAGTGGGTCAGCAAGATGGGGCTACCCATGACTGTGCCTGATCAAGACAGTGAGGCTGAGCAAAACCCAGCTCTGTCCCCAACTACATTTATCTCCCTAGATGTCAGTCTATGGAAGCCCAGCGGCCCATCCTGGGGAACTGAGTGGTCCAGCTTGGTCAGAACTCGCTCTCCAGCTGACGGCAGCTTCCTCGTTTCCCATCAGCCTTCCTAGATCTCCCGAGGCCCCCTGACCTGAGTGTTGCCCAGGCTTGTCCAGACTGAGATGTTTCCTTTGGTCTGACACAAACACTCTATTCTGTGGCTGAGTTGTGTGCAGGGCAGAAGCCAGTTGTTGGCCTTAGGTTGTGTGTGTTCATGTGTGTGCGCATGTGAGCATGCCCGAGACTGCACATGTCAGGAAATTTGTGTATGAGAGCACACATGTATGTGTGACTATGTGTGTGATGTAACTTGTATTGGCCAAGTGTATATACATATTCAAATGTGTGGCTGGATGTGCAAGGTGTACGTGTGTAATTGATTCCAGCCCTCTCAATGTTAGTGTGCGCAGTATGTGTGCCTTGTGGGGTGTGTGAATATGCTTGTGAGGGTTTGCCTGTGGCTACCTGAGTGCATGTGCACCTGAGGGCTTGTGAATAAGTCTGGCGATGCTGTGCAGGGAAGGTAATAGGATGTCAAGGTTTTGTGGATAACAAAGGACTTTTCCTCCTAGGGTGCAGGGAGCCCACCTTGGTCTTCTGTTCAGCATGGCTGCACTCTGTCAACCCTCCACTGGCTTCAATTTTCTGAGCTTGTTTTCCATCTCAGGCCCCTCTCTGTGACTCTCAGTCTCTCCCCTCCAGTCTCCATTTACTCGTGTCTTTCCTCACCCCTATCGTCTGCCTCTCTCTTCTTTATCTCTCCATCCTTTGTACACACACACACACACACACACACACACACAGAGGCATGTGCACACAGGCATGTGCACACACACATTCATATGCACACATATGCACAGGTATGCGCACGCGCACACACACATCCACGCAGGCATGTGCACACACATATACACACATGTACACACAGAGACATGTGCACACACTTACATACATGCACACACAGGTACATGCACACACATAGGCACACATATGCACACACATGCATATATACACACATGTACACACAGACATGTGTACACATTCACACATACACACAGAGAGGTACATGCACACACATGCAAATGCATGCACACACAGGCATGTCTACACACTCACATGTACACATTTATACACAGAGAGGTATGTGCATACATCTATGCACACACATGCATATGTACACATGTGAACAGATATGTGCATGCACATGCAAAGCACACACACACACACGCACACACACATGCTACAGACTTTCAGAGAACGCACGATACTTTCCCAGTGAGCACAGCATGAGAAACCCTCAACCAGGCCTCAGGCACAGCTTCCTCATGTGCATGTGACAGAGAAAGGAGGAATTCAGTCTGTTTGCAGCATCTTTCTGTCCCTTACTGCTCCCCCCCAGCACTCCCACCCCATTCTGGGGCCCTCTGCTGCCTCTTTATGCCCATCCCTGCCCCCCAGAATCAGTCTCTCTCTTCCTCCCAGCCCTGTGCAAGGCCCAGCTGCAGGTTAATGCATTTACCGCCTAGACCGGATGCAGAAGGGAGAGGCCGCAGGTTAACCATTTATTACGGAGGCGGTTGGAGCGGGCGCACTGCAAGTGGGTACCAACAAAGCTGCAATTTGGCACTTGAGCTGGGCTGGGAGGGATCACTTCCCCAGAGGTGACCCTCGGCGGGAGATTGCTTGTCACCAGTGAGGAATGGCACACAGGCGTGATGGGTAGGCTGTCTGCCTCCCTGACCTCAATCGCCTCCTGCCGCGCAGCTGCCAGCATGGAGCTGACACAAGGCGCTTATGATCTCTGTTGTGAAGTCGTGGGAGGATAATGAGGGACTGGGCTCCGACTGCTGGGATGGGGCCTGGCCTCCTAGGCCTGGAGCTCCTGTCTGAGTAGCCATCTCTGGGAAGCCAGGGGAAGGCTGTGTTCAATCAGGGAAGATCCAGGAGAAAGGCAACATGTTTGTCTGTGAGGACCAAAGGGGAGACGCAGGCCCAAGGAGTGCCCATGAAGGTGTCTGTGACACACCCACCCCGGGATCCTGTAGGCTCATTTGCAAATGCTGTCCTGTAGAACCGCCCATGGCCTGCCATCATGCTGCCTGGTTGGTAAGAGATAGGGAGGCCATGGGTCACCCCACTGACAACCTCATGAACCTTTGAGTTCCTCTCACAAGGGGTGTGACCATACTCCTGTCCCTAAGGGAGATGGGGTAAATAGAGGTTAGTTCTTTACAGCCACCAGGGAGCCTAGGTTATCAATACTTATAACAGAGCCCAGCAGGCCAGCTGCATGCTGGGGGTTTTGCACACTGTTGTTAGTTCTGGCTTCTCTGCTATAAGGATGCCCACTGTGAAGGGCTAGAATGAGGCTCTGGTGGAGCTCTACAGTCAACAAATAAAAGGGCTGGTGACCAGACCTCCAGCACAGATAAGAACAAGGAGGTGACACTGGGATATACCACCAGAAATGGGGCAGAGGTGGCTTTCGGGTGTGACCCACCTCCCCACTCAGGCCCAGACACCCTTCTTCACCCTTGATCTCCATGAACTGGATTTCTGGATCTCCTGTCAAACCACCACACACACTGCCTACCTGCTCACACAGGATATTTAAGTGGTATCTGTTGAGTCCAGTGGTTGGACCCACAGTTCCCAGTGGCCAGGTAGCATAGTAGGTGCTGAATGAATGGTCCCTTGGCCATCCTGGTTTGATGGTCCCCTGCTTGCTGGCCAGCCAGCTAGACTACTTGACAAATTTCAGGTCAGGGACCTTATCTCAAAAAAGGTGGACAATATCTGAGGAATGATATTCAAAGTGTTCCTGTGGCCTCCACATGCACACACACACACACACACACACACACACACACACAGAGACAGAGAGACACAGACAGAGAGAGATGGACAGGGACAGAGAGCAAGACACACACACACACAGAAATAGAGAGACAGAAAGACACACACACAGACACAGACAGAGAGACAGAACAGAGACACACACACAGAGACACAGACAGACAGAGATGGACAGGGACAGAGAGCAAGACACACACACACACAGAAACAGAGAGACAGAAAGACACACACACACAGACACAGACAGAGAGACAGATACAGAGACACACACACACAGAGACACAGACAGACAGAGATGGACAGGGACAGAGAGCAACACACACACACACACACAGAAATAGAGAGACAGAAAGACACACACAGACACAGACAGAGAGATACAGAGACACACACAGAGAGACACAGACAGACAGAGATGGACAGGGACAGAGAGACAGACAGACACACACACAGAGATACAGACAGACAGAGATGGACAGGAACAGAGAGACAGACAGACACACACACAGAGACAGAAAGACACACACAGAGATACAGACAGAGAAAGACACAGACAGAGAGATGGAGAGATGGACAGGGACAGAGAGAGATACACACACACAGAGACAGAGAGAGATACACACACACAGACACACACAACACACACACACACACACACACAGAGAGAGAGAGAGAGAGAGAGAGAGAGAGAGAGAGAGAGAGAGAGAGAGAGAGATCCTTCTTGCAGAGCTGGACTGGGCCCAGAATCTAAAGCATTTGGTTGGTCTAGGTTAGAACATAAACTTTGAAGACACGGATCTCACTGGAGTTCCAGGAAGCCAGGACTCTGCAAAGCCCTGTGCTCAGCAGGGTGTCCCAGAGATGGAAAAGAAGTGCTTGTTATTCCATGTGCTGCTCTGGGCCACACCCTGCAGCTGTTCTTCCCAAAGAACCTGTGCGTTGTGCATGGTCGTCCCTTCTGACTTCACGTTCAGAGCACTCGTGAGCAGATGGGCAGGGGTGGGCACAGCTCCTCCATGGCCTGGGGCTTCATGGGGTTTGGGCTTGTGATGAGCTGACTTGGGTAAGAAAGAAAGGTCAGGGGCCCAGCTACATGGACACATTGGGCATGAAATTTGTCGTTGTGTCCCCTCTGAGACATGGAGATGGGAACTTTTGTGTATGCCTAACTGAGAATCCGTCAACCACTGTAGGAAGGGAGCTGGAAGCCTATAGCCCCCTCACCACTGACCACATTTGATGGTTTCCATAGGATCAGGCTTGAGAGGAGTCAGGGGCGGAGTGTGTTGGAGGAGAAGGCTGACACACATTCTGTCATTCTTGTTGGCGACCAGAGGGGAGCCCTGCGGGCAAATTCTAGTAAACAGAATGTAAGGAAACTTTACAGCTCCTCTGAGGAGGGAGGGGGCTGAGGTATTGATACACCCAAAAGTCTGGGGTAACTCTTCTCCAGGCCAGGGCGGGTGAACTCTGTGGAACCCCCAACCCTCCCTGCATCATTCCAGGAAGATCTCTAAGACTCTGCAGTGGTTTGAATGAGAATATTTCTTCCCCTTATAGGCTCAAGTGTTTGAGTACTTGGTCCCAAGTTGATGTGACCTAATCCCAAGGATTAGGAGCTGTGACCTTGTAGGGGGAGGTGTGTCACAGGGAGCAGGCTTTGAGTCTTCAAAAGACTCATGCCATCCCAGGTCTCCATTTCTGCCATTTGCTTGCAGATAAAGATGTGAATGAGCTCTCAGCTGTTCCCTTGCTCTGCCATCATGGACTCTAGCCCTCTGAATAAGCCAATTAAACACTCTCCTTTGCAAGTTGCTTTGGTCATGGTCACAGCAATGGAAAAGTAACTAAGACAGCTGAGCAGAGAGATCCAGTGAGGCTCAGCTGTCCTCACTAAGACACTCCCAGTAGAGTTGCTGGAACCTCTTCCCCCAGTCTACTGGACGTTTGCCTGTGGGACCTTCTAGGCTGAAACGTCTCTTCATGGTGACTGTATACGACCTCAACACCAATAGCATGCTTCATTCACGTGTATGCAGAAGGGGTGTGTCTATTATCCCATCCCTGTGCCCCAGTGGTGTGTACTGGGAGAATCTGTCTCTTGTCAGACTTACTATTTCCAGGGGAATAAAGGGTGAAGGACAGGAGAAGAGGCTCATGGGAGACAGCCAAATAGGGCACCCGCACGCACCTCACCAGTAGCCAGGTTCACCGGCAGGAGGACATAAACAACCCAGCCCAGACCAATGATAGGAACGGGAGTCATGAGGACCAAGCCACTCCCTTGTTGAAATTGAGTCTTAGCCCACTGTGGCTGGGAACAGATGAGTCTGAGCTCATTCACGGTGAGGAATGCCAGGAGGCAGAGGCGCCACTGCGTCTCAACAGTTGAATCTCAGCCTAGTTTCTGGCCGGGTCTCCTTCCTGTTGACACCTGCTGTGAGGGTAGATTCTGACATCACTCATTGCTCATAGGTGGTCCTCGGTGATTGGGTGTGAAACGGGAATGGAATTTTGTACCCTAGCCTCTGCTGAGGCAAAGATTTTTTGATCCAGAGCCTTGGCTACATGGCCTAGGGAGATGGAAAGTGGTCACTTCCTGTCCAGACAGGAAGTGGAGGGATAAAACAGGGACCGCATCTTTTCAGACCGAGGCGGCCCGTGGATTTAAGGAAGTTCCAGTATTTTGCATTTTGAGATGCTAAGAAGGCCGGATGTGTTATCCTTTATTTAGAGGAGACCAGAGAGCTCCTGGAGTTGGCCATGCTGGAGAAACAGGCATGCATGGTCACGTCCAGCTCTTTATGTGGGTAGGTTTAGAAACCCCTTGCTGCTGTGTGTCCTGAGCAAGATTCTAACCGCGATCTGCACTATTTTCCTTTCTTGCCATTCTGTCTATATCTAGCAGACGAATGAGTCACAATCTATTGCTATTCCAATATATTCCATGAGTCTTCACATTACTATTCCAAAATGCCAGAGACAATCAACTTGTAAAGAAGAAAGGTCTTCTTTGGTACAGTTTTTGGAGGCTCCAGTCAGCAGTGAGTGGCCCCATTGTTCTGAGTTGGTAGCAGGCAGGGTACTGTGGCAGTCATGTTGCAGAGCAGATCACTCCCTTCAGCAGATGGGGAGCGAAGAGGAAGAGGAAGAGAAAGAGGATGGGTCCCATAATCCTTTTGGACACCACACCTTCGGTTGCCTAAAGACTTCCTACAAACCACCCTGGTAGTGGAGGCCCGTAATTCCAGCATTTATGAGGGTGAGGGAGGAGAACTGCAAGTTTGAAGCCAGCTGGGGCTACATCCTATGACTCTGTCTCTTTTTTTTTTTTTTTTTTTGGTTCTTTTTTTCGGAGCTGGGAACCGAACCCAGGGCCTTGTGCTTCCTAGGCAAGCGCTCTCCCACTGAGCTAAATCCCCAACCCGACTCTGTCTCAAAACAACGACAACAATAAAATAAGAAGAGGAAGAGGAAGGGGAGGGGAAGAAGGAGGAGGAAGAAGAAGAAGAGGAGGAGGAAGGAAGGAAGGAAGGAAGGAAGGAAGGAAGGAAGGAAGGAAGGAAGGAAAGAGGAGGAGGAAGAGGAGGAGAAGACGAAAATGAAGACGAAGACGAAGACGACGATGGAGAGAGCAGCATATGCCTTTAGTCCCAGTGTTAGGTCTCAAGCCTGGGACAAATGACATAACAAAGCAGACCCTGACCACCAGGTTCTCCCAGCATCCTTCAATCCTTACCAGTTCCAGGGCCCTCTTTGCTGCCATACTCTGCCCCTTACCCTGAACTCTCCAGCTCAGAGGCTGGGCTGTCCTCCCCTCAGCTGCTCTTCCCGGTATAATCCAGACATTTGGCTCATGCAGACCCTTTTACACTTTATCCTACATTTTTGTCCTCTTGATCTCCTGTTCTCCAGACCCTTTTCCCTTCCCCTCTCCTCTCGTGGTCTGGCTTAAAGCCGTGTTTATTCTGGACTCTTCTAGATGTGTGAGCCTCTAGCTCTGCTCTCCCTCATGTCTACAATAAACTTTCTCCTCCCCTTACCCGAGAACTGTCTTCTCCTTATTTTTTATTTCTTTTTTTTTTTTTATTCCAGCAACTCAGGAACAGAGGCAGGAGAATCTCTGAGTTCACCTGTTCTACAGAGTGAGTTTCAGGATAGCCAGGGCTATACAGAGAAACCCTGTCTCAAAACAAACAAAGAAAAACAAAAGGAAAAAGAAAGAAAAAGAAGGGGCTGCCACTGGGTGTTGCTTACAGGTAGAGTACTTGCTACTTACACAGGAGGCTCCAGGTTCAATCCCTAGCACCTCATACAAGACCCCACTTCTAAAGGACCCAGTGCTCCCAGAGAGGCCCCGGAGAACCAAGTTTTTTACATGTGGCCTCTAGAGGTCGTTCATCCACACCACAGCAGGAGACGTGGGACCCTCTGCATCCCCAGCCTAGTACAGAGCCTCCTTGTGCCTTGACGGTGTCCAGCGAGGCGTTCGCTGACTGAGTGAGTATCTACCTGATGGGTGAGGAGATACATTCAGATTCTTAGTGCAAGCAGAGGAAAGAGAAACTGTGATCGCAACACGTGGTCAAACCCTTTCTTAACAAACTGGGCAAAGGCCACCTCTAACCTGTCTGTGGAGCTCATTGGTTGTCTCAGTACTTACTTCCTCCTGGGGACATCTCTGTGACAGACTCCACTGTGGGGTGACTGGATCAGCGCTGCTCCCTGACTACCTCAGCAGTTCCCAACTCCCTGTGATCCCGAAGGCTTGAGACTATACAGAATGAGCCATGCAGCCCAGACATGGGGGCCTGGGAGCAGGCATTTACAACAAGAAACAGCCTTGGCTCAAGGGCTGGGGCTGCATGTTAGCATATAGACTTTTATAGAGTCACACAGTCTCCCATCTCCAGGCTTCCTTTCAGGACCCTGATGCAGGGGACACACAGTGTGTCTGCACACAGTTAAACTTGGTTTGGATTGTTTTGAAATAGGTCTCACATGTAGCCCAGGCTGGCCTAGAATTTGTGATTCTCTTGCCACAGGCACGGTGTGTGCTAACACACCCAGGTTGGCCACCATCCTAGTTTGCCTTCTGTGGCTGTGATAAACATCATGGCCATAAGCAACTTGGGGAGGAAAGGATTTACTTTTCTTACATATCCTGATCATAGTCCACAATGGAAGGGAGTCAAGGCAGGAGCTTGGAGGCAGGGACTGAAGCAGAAACCTTATTGGCTCACCCAGCCTGTGTTCTTATACCATCCAGGACCACAGGTTCACTCTGCAGTGGGGGCTGAGACCAAACGCTCACATATCAGATCTCATGGAGGCAATTCCTTGATTGAAGGTCCTTTCTCAAGTTGAAAAAAAACACTGGCATAGCCTTCATCAAGGTGTGTGTGTGTGTGTTTGTGTGTGTGTGTGTGTGTGCCTGTGTGCATGTGTGTGTTTCTGTGTATATGTGTATTTGTGTGTGTATGTATGTATGCATGTGTGTGTTGTATGTATACCTGTGTGTATTTGTGTATCTGTGTGTTTGTGTATGTGTGTGTATTTGTATGTATGCATGTGTGTACACGTGTATACATGTGTGTATTTGCGTGTTTGTGTGTGCATGCATGTGAGTACATGTGTATTTGTGTGTGCATACATTTGTATTTGTGTGTGTTTTGTGTGTGTATGTATTTTTGCACATGTGTGTTTGTGTGTTTGCATGCATGCGAATTTGTGTGTGTTTTTATGTATATATGTGTATATGCATGTATGTGTTTGTGTATGTGTGTGTGCATGTGACTGCATGTACTGTACTTGCATGTAAAAGTCAGAGGAGTATGTCAGGTGTCCTGTATCATTCCTCCCCTCTTATTCTCCTAATACAGGATTTTACCAAACCTGAAGCTACGTCTTTTGGCCAGGCTGGAGGCCAGCCAGTTCCCAGGACTCATCTCTGCTCCCTAATACAGGGTTTATAAGTATGTGCAGCCATGGCCAGTTCTCACATGGGGACTAAGGATTTGAACTCATGTTCTCTTGCTTGCACAGCAAATGCTCCTACTCACTGAGCCATCTCCCTGCGTGCCATCAGAGAGGCATGCTTAGTGTATGTAGTTAATCAAAAGAAGCTGTGACCAGCAGCAATATTTGTCTTCTTACCTGGGTGCTTACCTGGGCTCTGCTTACCTGGTCTCTACTCACCTGGGCTCCCTCACCTGGGCTCTGCTCACCTGGGCTCTCCCAACCTGGGCTCTGCTCACTTAGGCTCTGCTCACCTGGGCTCCCTCACCTGGGTTCTATTCACGTTGGAGAATCCCAGTGTTTGTTCTTCTATGTGTCCCCAAAGCTAGCTCTCCTGGCATGTTCTGTAACTGGCTCACACAGGTTTCACACCTGCTTCCTGACCTGCCCCATCCAACCCTAGAGCCTGCCTTGTATGCATGGCGCAGATAGATGCTCAGTTCCCCAACATGCTGCAGAAGCATCCAGAAGAGCATAACACCACACGCAAACACCCAGAGAACTCACATCAGGATGGGAACTCTGTGGCCAGATCTGCAGTCAGAAATGTACCCTGTGGCTTCTCATTCACTGCCCTCTTCATGCACGCTTGGAAATCTGTTTGCTTGAAAGTCAGTTGGAAACCACATCACCACCTGTTTGTGTCAGGGCAGACATGGCTGTGAGAGGAGGGGAGACCACCGTGGGCAGAGGCTGTGAACTTCTCAAGAACATGACTTGGGGAGCTAGACTTGAATGTACGGAGCTCAGGCTGTGGGTTTGGGGGTGAGGTCTTGGGTCTCCTCTAGTTTCTAGCCGCTTCCTGAATCTACCCTCCAAAGAGTGAATGAAACCAAAGGAGAGGGCTCCCTCGTCTTTCCCAGCCCAGGACACCTCAGAACAAGATAGGTTGCCAAGGACACTCCCCACCACCACCGCCATGGTGCTTGAGTTGGTGACTTCATTATTGGTATCTTGGGTGGAAGAGAACATTCCGGAAAGGGAATCAGGACTTCAGTCTAAGTTAGTCCCACTGCTTGGTACTGTGTGACCTCAGAAAAAACCATGGGGTATTTCAAAGCACGCTTCCTCTTTTTGTGAAAGTGAGAGTGTTGGGGCTGTGGCCGCCTTGTGGAAAGGGTGGTGCCCGGCACCTAAGAGGGACTTGAAAAGAGAGAGACTCACAGAAGATTTCAAAGGCTGTCTTACCTATGAGCCGAGAGGGTTCATATCCCACTCTGTCCTGGGTTAGACATTTTTCTACTTGACACAAGTCAGAGTCATCTGTGAAAGGTCTGCATCAAATTATCAGCTTGGTCTGTTGGTAAGTGTGAAGGTCTTTCTGTCTGTCTGCCTGTCTGCCTGTCTGCCTGTCTGCCTGTCTGTCTGCCTTCCTTCCTTCCTTCCTTCCTTCCTTCCTTCCTTCCTTCCTTCCTTTCTTTTTTCTTTCTTTCTTTCCTTTCTATATAATGATTGATAGGGGAGGACCCAGACCATTGTGGGTGGGGCCATTCCTGGGAAGGAGGTTTTTGTGAGCAAGCCTAGCAAGCCATGGAGAGCAAGCCAGTCAGACAAACCCCTCCACAGCCTCTGCTTTCAGCTTCTGCTTTCACGTTCCTGCCCTGACTTCTCGTGATGGACTGTAAGCCAGATAAACTCTTCTGTCCCTCAAGTTTCTACTGTTCTTGGTGGTTAGCAGAGCAACAGGAATCTAGGGCCCCTGGGTCGGAAGGAACACAGTGCACACAGCTGAGCAGCCCTGTGTACCAGTCCTGCCTCTTGCAGCCTCCCCTGGCTTGTGGTTTCCAGGCCCATGTCTGCCTCCACAGGGGAGCTGTAAGCCCGGAGTCCTGGTCTCTTCTCTCCTCCCTAATCTGTGTCCTTCTGTCTTCCTACAAGCACGTTAATTGTGAGACCCAGGGCTCACCCAACCAGCGTGACCTCATCCTTCATAATCACATTGGCAAAGACTCTGGTTTTGAATAAGGCCACATTCTGAGATTGGGCAGGGGTGCGCTGTGCACCGAAGGGTCTGGGATTGATCTGGGATGCATCACTCACCCCGGAGACCATGGTAATACGCATAGTCATGTGCTCTAGGTGAGACATGCTCTGACCATTTCCATATGGTAACCCCACTGGCTGGCCCCCATTTTATGGATGGTGAAGTTGAACATAAGGCCCACTGTGTGCCACATCCAAATCCCCCTGCTTAGAAAGGTGTGGGACCCGGCCCTGCCCTAGGCTCTGGCTCTCAGGCCTCACTACTCTTCAGCTGGGGTGGGCAGGACTGCATGGAAGCAGGGGACAGTCATCAATGTCACCCTGAGACGCTGACTGACGGGAGGACCCCTCCACTCAGGCAGGCACCGCTCCTGTGGCTGTCTCTGTGCCCTGTGCAGGCCGCAGCGAGTAAACAGTCTGAAACCCATTCTCATTAGGCTAATTTACGAATAAATTACCATATTCAATGGCCTTATTTTTACTGCTCGTTAACAGGGCTATGATAGGATGATAATTACGGGATTTTAAGTGGCTAATGGCAGCTGGGGCGTCAAAAGCAGTTTTCCCCCCGAATCTGTTTATGGCGATGAAGGTGACGGGAGTTGGGGAGGGGGGGCATTGAAATGTTGAAGTCACACTTTGTGTGGAAGAAGGGGGGAAAAACGTTTTAATTGTTGAGTATTTATTAGAGAGGAGGGAGTCCACAATTAAAAAAAAAAGAAAGAAACTCTGAAATACAAAGGAAATTAATTAGTCTTCCCTGGGTGCCGTGACCTTCAGGGAGTGGTGGAGAGACATCGGCGGTCCGGAAGGTTTTCAGTCCCTCTGCTTGGCTGCTGCAGTTCTGCAGGGTAAGAATGGCAATGGCCTCTGAACTTGAGCCGGCCAGGATGCTCCATGCTGCGTGTGGCTACAGAGACCCCTCATGGGGATCCCCGTATCCGACACCTTCACCCACTGACAGGACTGACACGGGTTCACCTTCATCCTTGCTAAATGTCATGTGCACCGTTCTGTCCAACAGCCACTCCTTGCTGTTACACAGGGAGTGTTCCGGACACAGACAGGGATCTCGTGGTTCTTGATTTTCTTTAACCACCAGACAGTCTCTTGTCACCCGGCTGCTTTTCTTTCTCTTTTTTCTTAATTAATTTTTTAAAAAAAGTATTTTACTTATTCAATGCCCCCCTCTCGCCACCCGTTCCCACAATCCTCCCCCTCCCCACACGCTGTCTGCTTTTATGGAGGTAGAAACCGAGACACAGAGAGGGTAAGTAGCTTTGGCCAGGGCTGCTCTCTCTGTGTCTCCACGGCAGGCCCCACAAAGGCACTCCTGTTACTCCTTCCTCTCATCAAACACAACAGCCAGTGGACCCCGTGTTACAGGGGATGAAATGAGACTTCAGACAGGGCAAGCCACCTACTTGGATTTCCAAGGCCTCAGCTAACTCATCTGAAAAGGGCTTGAAATGGAAGGACTGTGGTCTGGGGACATTTTAGGGGAGGAACATTTTGATGGCGTTTAGGGACCCTGGGCTGGGTTCTAGGCCCATTTGTCCTGTCTACCTGCTTGCCTTCCTTCCAGACAGCCCCCTCATCCCCATCCCTCCCTGCCGTTGGTTTAGTATGCAGCTCTCGGAAAACAAGCAACCAGCAGCTGACAGTGGGAATAAATATCGCAGCGACTTGGTTAGCATTTGATCCCAGCTGGGGCTCCGGGAGCTGAAGTCCTGGAATGTCTTGGCAGTTTTTAATGCTGAATAATTTGATTAGATCAGTGGCTGAGCTGCTGTTCCTGGTGAGATAAACCCTCCCTCGTTCCAGGGGACTTGGGGGGACTACAGCCTCCACACCCTCCCTCCTAGCTGGCTTGCTATAACTCTGTGCCCCCAGCCTGGGCCCATCTCTCTCCATCTCCACCTCCTCCCGCCTCTCCTCTCCCGCTCTCTCCTTCTTCTCTCTGTATTCCTCCCTCTCCGCCTCCCCACCCACGCCAGGTCCACCTCCTCTTCTTAGGGCTCACACTTCAATTTCCCACACTTGTCTGCTCCAATGTCTGGCGAAGTGAAGACAAACCCACAGATTATAGACAGGTGAGGGGTGTGTGTGTGTGTGTGTGTGTGTGTGTGTGTGTGTGTGTGTGTGAGAGAGAGAGAGAGAGAGAGAGAGAGAGAGAGAGAGAGAGAGAGAGAGGGCCACTAGGCCTCCCCCTCTCTTCCTGGTCCTCTCTGCCTCATCTTCCAGAACCTTCTGGGTCCTTCCTGAAGTCCTCTATCAGCCAGAGGCCAGTTTCCCAGTCCCCAGGGTGAAATTTCCTGGGCCTTGCCACCCTCTAGTTCCAAATTTGGAGGTAATAATTCTCTTAGAAGGAGCAGAATCTATGCTTTGGCCAGGAGTCCTCTTTTGGGTAGGGGAGGGACTGAGGAACTTAGGAGAGCATTTGGGAAACCGGGAAAGATATGCAAAGTTCTTCCCCGCCTCTGGAAAACCCTTCAACCCCTTCTGAGGGGTGGGCGTGAGTACACATAGGCCCATGCGACTTTATAAGAGGTTGCCCTGTAAAGCGATGGTTGCCAAGGTTGTAGGAATGTGCTGAGCCATGGCTGCCAAGGCAGGAAAGTGACTGGATAGAAGGACCAGGGGACACTCTTTATGAGGTCCGTGCCTGTATGGTTGAGGCTAAGTCAAAACCCACTGTGGAGACCCCTCTCCAGATCTCTCCAGATCAAGCGGCTTCTGCTGTGTTGGGATAGGAAGATGGAAAGACAAGTCAAGAGCATGTGGAAATGCTCTTCCTCTCAGATCTAAGGCTCCCTCATCCACAAAGCAGAAACAATGGAGTCACACACTACCCTCTGCCTGGAGGCCACCACACGACTCTGTCCTGCCCCAGGGGTCCTGTAGCATTGTGGCTCTGGCTGCTGAGGGACTCAAACATGTGTCTCATGGGCAGGCCCAGGGGACAGTTCTCTGTTTTCCAAACCAGTGCCCAGCAGAGGTCTTCTGGTCTTTGTCTTCTTGGTTTCCCTCGGCAGGTAAGGGAGGCTCTCCACAGGAGCCATCGCGCTGGCTTTCTTGTGCTGAGAAGAAACCAGCATGGTTCCATCCACCCATCTGCCCCATGTCATCCTTCTTGTCTCCCTTCTATCCCTTACTCCCTAGTCATGTTTCTCTCCTTCCTCTGGTCCATCGATTTCTCATCCAGGCAGCCATCATCCACGGGAAGCTAGTTCCCTCCTCCTCTCCTCCTCTTCCCTCCCTTCCCCCTCCCCTCCCCCTTCCCTTCCCCTCCCCTCTCCCACCCCTTCCCTTCCCCTCCCCTCCCCCTTCCCTCACTCTCCCCTCCTCTTCCCTCCCTTCCCCCTCCCCCTCCCTTCTTTCCTCTTATCCTCCTCTCCCTTTTCCACCTCTCCTTTTCCCCAGTAATTAATCCCTAAGCATCCAGAAATCCCGTGGTGGTGGGTACCACAGCCCCCCTCCTGTAGTGTGTTGCTGCTCTTCCAGTAGAGAGACCACAGGACCAGTCAGAAACTCTCACTGTGCCACACTGGTGCAGCAACCAGAGACAGCAGTAGAGGAAAGAACAGGGTGTGGGTGGTGGAGGGAGGAGAGGGGCTGTCTCAGTGAGGGTTGTATTGCTGTGAACAGACACCATGACCAAGGCATCTCTTATGCAGACCTTTGATTGGGGCTGGCCTACAGGTTCAGAGGTTCAGGCCATTATCAGCAAGGTGGGAGCATGGCAGCATCCAGGCAGGAATGATGCAGAAGGAACTGAGAGTTCTACATCTTCATCTGAAGGCTGCTAGAAGACTGGCTTCCAGGAAGCCAGGAAGAGGGACTTAAAGTCCACACCCACAGTGACACACCTACTCCAACAGGGCCACACCTCCTCCAACAAGGTCACACCTACTCCAATAAGGCCACACCTCTTACCAGTATCACTTCCTGGGCCAAAGATATACAAACCGTGAAAAGGACACTTCAAGACAAGTCTGGGGCAGCCCCTGGGCAATAATGACATTTCTGCTGCCTCAGCACTTGGAACAGATCTGCAAAGCTTGTGACCACTTGACTTGTCAGGACCTTCAGAGCATGGTCTTGTCCTGAGGGCCATTATGGAGGAGTTTGTCTTGGAGCCTGCTCAGAGAAGTGTGGGCTGTCTGCTTGGACTGGCTTTCAAGGTTTGAGACAGTTTGAGAAAGGTTGCTTTCATACTTCAAGAGGAAGGGACTCTGCTTTGTGGCAGAACCTGGCTCCCTACCCTGTGATGACCTGAAGCTGTGTCCCCTACACCTCTCCCTGGGACAGGCCTCCTAGTGCTTCATAGGGTTCTCACAGGTGTGGGACTGGCTACAGCCCACAACAGAGGCTCTCCCATCCTGTGGGCAGGCCTGGAAATCTCTTCTCTTCTCCCACATACCAACCCTGGCCTCTAGAGATGGCCACTCTTCCTACGTTCTCGGCTGTCTCCTTGGGCCTCAGTCTGACTTCCAGTTAAGAACAGAAGGTAGATATGGCCTGAGTCTGTCTGAAACCAGAGCTCTGTGTGTTTCAGCCCCTTAGCCAGCAGCCTTCCCCTCAGGAGACTGATCAGTGCTACCTGCGCTTTCTCAAGTAGTGAAAGGACATGGTGTGGACTCTGTAGGGAAGAGACCTTGACAGACAGCTCAGGTTCATCTGTGAATTCTGGTTTCTTTCTCTTTCTTTCTTTCTTTCTTTCTTTCTTTCTTTCTTTCTTTCTTTCTTTCTCTCCTTCTTTCCATCCTCCTTCTCCTTCCTCCTCCTCCTCATTTGATTGTTTGCTTGTTTCTTTTTGACAAAATCTCATATAGCCCAGGCTAGCTCCAAACTCCCAGTGCATTGAGAATAGCTTTGAACTTTTGATCATCCTGACCCTAACTCTCAAGTGCTGTGCCACTACCCTGAGTCTGTGCAATGCTGGGATCCAAACCTTCATGTATTCCATACAAACAATCGTGACCCATCTCTATGTTCGTTCTCTCTCTCTCTCTCTCTCTCTCTCTCTCTCTCTCTCTCTCTCTCTCCACACCCCTCTCAAAAAACAGGTCATCTCTTTTCCTCTCAGGCTTTCCATGGTGCCTGCTCTATGACCCAGAGATAGAGCAAACCAACAAAGGTGTAGAAGATGTCACAGTGTGGACCAGCCTGGCCATTTGACAAGTGAGCCAGGGCGGGAGTGGGGGTGAGGACTTGTTCAATAAAACAGATGCATGAAGTGGAGTGGTAGATATTCTCCAAAAGAAGGAGCAGGAAAGACCCGGGCCGAACTATTTATTTCTTACAGTCTTCCTGTATACATGCCTCAGTTTCCAAAAACGCAATGTTCCTCAAGCCCTGATATTGTTTCAGGCACCAACCAAGACAGCGCGAAAGTGGGCAGAAAGGCTCTAGGTATGGCGCTTTTGGGGTTTTGAGTGAGAATGTCTGTGGTGATTTGAATAAGAATGGCCCCCCATAGGCCCATACAACATTTGAATGCTTGGACATCAGGAAGTGACAATATTTGAAAGGATTAGAAGGATTAGGAAGTGTGGCCTTGGGCTGGAGAGGTGGCTCAGTGGTTAAACGCACTGACAACTCTTCCAGAGGTCCTGAGTTCAATTCCCAGCCACTACATAGTGGCTCACAACCATCTGTAATGGGACCTGGCGCCCTCTGCTGGTATGGAGGTATACATGCAGATAGGGCATGGCATACATAAATAAATAAATCAAGGAGAGAGAGAGGGACGGGGGGGGGGGGGGGCAGAACACTGTGGCCTTGTTGGAGAAAGTATGTCACTGAGGGAGGGCTTTGAAGTTTCAAAAGCCTATGCCAAACCTAGAGTCTATCCCTCCCTTTCCCTCTCCCTCTCCCTCTCCCTCTCCCTCTCCCTCTCCCTCTCCCTCTCCCTCTCCCTCTCCCTCTCCCTCACAACCCCCAACCCCTGCCTAGAGGTTAGGCTGTAGCTCCTGGTTTCTGCTGCAGTGTCTGACTATGTGCCACCATGCTGGACAATAAGAGTTGCTATGATCATGGTGCCTCTTCACTGACTAAGACGATGACCCACATAATCTCAGATGTCTCAGTCCTTGGTCTTCAGCTGGTGGCCGTGTTCTGGGGCACTCAGGATGCGTGACATTTCTGGAGGAAGTGTGTCACTGGAGGCAGAGGCTTTGAGGTTTCCAAAGCCCACACCTTTCCCAGTTTCATCTCTCTGCTTCCTGCTTACAGGTCAGGATTCGAGCTCCAGCCACCATGCCTACCTGCCTCTACACTTGCCTATCGTGATGGTGATGGACTCTGATCCTTCTGGATCCATAAGTCTAAACAGAGCCTTCCTTCTATAAAGTCACCTAGTTTGTGGTGTTTTATTACAGCAACAGGATGGCAACTAAGCCACACTCACATAAGAAACAGAGCCAGGAGCTCAGTACCTATTAAATCTGTACATGTTCACCCAATCTTAGACTGTTTGTTACTCAGGGAATTGACCACTGCTGAACTCCTACACATCCCACAAAGCCCTGGTCACAATGCCCTCCTCTAAGGAAGACTCTCCACTTAGCTGACCTGGAGTGAAGATGATGGGACCTTTTCTTTGTTGTCTTGACCCAGGCCCAAGCTGGGAAGCTGGGGACTGTTTCTCCCCCTTCCGTTAGGTGGGTGCCTCTGGAAGGCTGCTGGCCTGATGCTTCACTCCAGCTCCTCACAGAGTAACTACTGCTACCCACCAGGTGCTCAGTTGCTCCTGTGGGAAGATGGAGAGGAAATGAGGAGGAAGCCCACTCCCTTTACTCAAGTGAGGACGTCGGGAAGACGCGTGGTTCCAAGCTATAAACGGACTCATATTTTTAAATGCGCTGGGGGTTTCTATTTAAAGGAACCCTGATGTAAAGCCTTTTTATAAAATAAAGACATCTTGAGTATATGAATAGCTGCCCCCTGACATATCTGTTTATAAATGGAGATTTCATTTCCTAAGGATCAGAAAGACTGATACTTAAAAAAAAAAGCCACTCAATAAATATTTGTGAAGTGCACACTGAATGCCAGGCTGTGTGTTGGTTGTGGGTAGGACAATGATGGTTATCGTCCCCTAGAGCCTGATGACCAATCAGGCCCAGAAACTCGGTCACAGCCTCCCCTCCCCCCACTCCCCTCCCCTCCCCTCCCCTCCAGCCACGTGTTCTTATACCACTTACTTCAGTTTCTGACCTTCAGCTACCTGAACCAACTGTCATAAGATTACCCGCCTCCAGGTCTTACAAAAATACAACGGGAAGGTGTTCCTTAGCTGTTTGGGAAATTACCTGGCCCCTAAGCAGGTTCATTTCCACCGTAGAAGGCCGCTTGGAAAGGATCCTGCACCGGGTACGCATCCCCGACTGCCTCAGAGCAGTCTCGATTCATCCCAACAAGCAAGGAGTCTGTGTGCCTTTTTCCTCCACTGCAACATGAGACAAAGATCCCTGTGTGTAATGACAGAGTCAACATTTCAGGTCGATGTTCGAGGTTGTTTAAATCATAGCAAGTAGCTGGGATGGGGCCTCTCCAAAGCCACGGTTCTCCTGGAAGATGGCGGCATCCTGGGCCCCAGGGCCTTCATCTTCCAGTCAGGACTGGAGTGGAGACTCAGCTGAGATTGGGAGAGCGTCTTCCCCTGGACCACACGGATGTAGCTCAGTGGGGAGCGTGCCTGCAGAGTGGCAGGAAGTCCCCAGTTTGAGCCCGTAGCCCAGACAAACTGCACAGCAATGCACCTCTGTAACATCAGCATTCAGCATGTGAAGGCAGGAGTTCAGGGTCATCCTTGGCTACAAATGAGTTCAGGGCCATCATGAGCTAGAGGCCTCATCTCAAGGAAACCAGAGGACACACAGCCTGGTACCCTCATGTGATGGCCCTCAGTCAGCTTCACTCACAGTCCTGGGAATAGAACAATAAAGTGTGAGGCCTGCAGCTCTTGTCCCTGAGCTGCTGAGTGAACTTAGGAACTCAATGTTTCTCAAAATCATTGTCTCCAATGCTACCCTTTGAATCCTCCAAATTGTCCTGCGTGGACACCTGGCTCTCATCTATCTGGTTCTGCTGAACCCTCATGGGGCTGAGCTAGAGCCAGGCCCTGGGTGTATTTCAACTTTGCATTGCGATCAATCAAGCAAACAAAGATAGAGCATTTATTATCCCAACCCCTTCCAGATGTTTCCAGACTTTAGTCCTTGCCATCCTTGATGGACAAACCCTTTTATTAAGAAGGATCTGCTGTCACCCCATTTCACAGGTGAACAAACTGAGTCATAGAATGTTCATCTTTGGCCAAGGTCACACGTAGATAGTGGCCCTGGGTGTCACGCAGTGCCCTGCCTGAAACAGCCTCTCAGGAACATACAGCTGCTGCCGTGGGCCTCTGACCTTGGTCCTTATGTCCAGTGTTCCTCTTGGCTCACACTTCCTAAATGCCTTCTGAAGCTTTCAACAAAGACAGCAGGCTAAGCCTTGTGCCTTCCCAGTAACCATAAAGAACAGGACGTGTCATTCGGGAGGTAAATTTAGCCCATGACCAAATTTGGGCAAGGCTGCTGTTGGTAGGACCCAAGAGGGGTTGAGAGTCTGGCCCAAGGTCTCCCAACAGTCAGGTCACTGGGGAAGAACGAAAACAATCGGCAGTTTGAGCGTCTGCCATCTGAGCTCCTTCAATCCCGTCCCGTGGTAAACCAACTCAGTCAGCAGCAATGGAGACCTTCTCAGGCTCTGTATAGGGCACAGTGTCTCATGGTTTTATTTTTACTTTACTTATTTTTGGGGGGTGGTGGTGGAATCATTCCTTTTGCTCCAATGTGTTTCCCTCAGACGCTCCATCCCAGAAAGGGTTACAATCCGAGGCAAAGCTTTACCGTAAGCACAAAGAGCTAATATTGGCAGATTGGGGTTTCTGTGAATATTCATTGTGATCTGCGACTTGGTGAGCTGGGATCGCTCCCTCCTGCAAGCTGCACACTTATAACTTGTGAATTCATAAATATTTACGAATTCACACAGTCATCACCGATAAATTATTTCATCTGACAGTTCCACACAAGCCCTGCCTGGCTTTGTGCAAGTCTGATCAGATCTAGCGCGCGCTCTCTGGTGACAAGCGCTGATGGAGCACGGCTCAAATCGAGACTGGATCCCACGGATCCAAGTGGGTCACCGGATCCCACGGATCCGAATGGGTCACCAGTGGAGGGCGTGGGTGAGGGAACCATGTCCCACGGGCTGCTAGAGGCTCTCTGCAACTGCACATATATTTAAATCCCGGTGTCTTTGAATGTGTCAGAAACACAGGGACGTGAGCTGTGAAAAGAGTTGTGTGTGGGCAGCTCACCAGGCTTTTCACACGTAGGCTAATAAAGATGGAGATGCCCACACAGAAGCCCACAACCCAGGGTTCCCCTTTCTAGAAACTTACATTGCACCCCTTTTCTCTTCCTTATTTAACAGAAGTCTGAATACCCACCAATTCCAAGTGGCAGTGACCTGGGCTTCAGTGACCACATAAAGTTCCCCCCCCCTCTCTCTCTGCTATTAATGCCACCGGGGGCATTTCTGCTCGTGGTTTTGAGTTGCCACGGCTCCCCAAAACCCGGCTCACCCACTGGATCAGCTTGGCACTCTCTTCTTACCCTTCAGCAAAGCCACCCCTTGCCTTGCTTGCTCAGTGCTCACCCTGACATTGGAGAGTTTGTAAGGATTATGGGTGAGTTTCTCAGTGTTGGCTTGATACCTACACAGGGCCCTGTTGGCTGATGACACTGCTTCTCGGCCTGCCCGTTCAGTCAACACTGAAGTTTGATGCTTGCTTCTTACCCCAGGACTCACATATTTCTGTTCCCTTTCTCTGCAATGCCCTTCCTTCCACAGAAACCTGTCCCCTGGTCCCCTGAGTATGGCTCCTTCCTTAGAAACCCTTCTCACTTTAGTGACCCCTTCATCCAGTATCTTTCTCTCTCCCCAGCATGAGCTTGGGACACCATATCCCCCTGTCCTATTTTCTGTCTCTGTCTACAGAGCCAGAACCTTAGTGTCTGACCCCACTGTATTTCTACATTTCTCCTGCCTCTGGTAGCAAATGGTATCTATGTGCTCAATAAACTTTGCTTTGATCGTACAAATACATTTGCATAGCTATAGATGGGGTGGGTTCCAGACTTAAAGGGTCCAAGCTTCACCATTCTTTTAGCATTGTGACTGTGGATAGCATAAATCCCAGGTGAGATCTAATTATTAGCTGGTTTTTAAAGGTTCGGTAGTGGAATTTACCTGGCTCATTCATTTTCTAAGAGATTTCAAGGTTTCAGAACTTCAAAGTACCCTACAACATCCCATAACTTTCCACAGCCTCCCATAGCCTCCCCAGCTTCCTCCAGCCTCCCATAGCCTCTTCAGTACCACCCCCCCCCGCCTCCAGCCTCCTGAGCTTCCAAAGCCTCCCCTAGCATTCCCAACAGTGCAGAGGTTCTTTCCTATGGGCAACTGTTAACCTATACACTGGATGGATCCTGGATCTGCTCATTTCCCCTGTGGGGATTCTGCAACATGGTTGGTCTGCACACCTCTGACCTTTTTTCTTCCAGCATCTTTCAAACTCTGTTTGTGGAGCAACCCTGCAAATTTTGAGGAGACAAGCTTTGAATCTGAGGTCTCAGGGCATGTATGGGGCAGGGACACCACGGCAGACATGCTGACAAAAATAAGTGGGTGCTCCATGGGGGAGGGGCAGAACGAGTCCTGCCCTTGCGGATGCTCCCAGCTAGACTGAGCCATCATGCCACACTCGACGATGAGCAAACATGCTTAATACCGTGGGTATCACGTGCCAACTTGAGTATTCACACATGCTCTCATACACGAGTGTTTTTCCAGTGTCACTTAGGAAAAACTCAGGCAGAGACAGAGAGAGGAGAGAGGGAGATGCTTCTCCTAAATTTCGTAAACTCTGTAGCTGCCAATGGGAATTTCTCTTTTGTTTCCCCCGTCCCCTTTATTTATTTTTCCCCAGAAATTCCAAGAGAAGTGTTTTTAAGCATGTCGTCTGACAAGCATGCACGCGCGTCCGGAGTCGGGGAGCCACCACCGGCCCCCGTCGCTAACTTGTTAGACGGCAGGTAGATTACAATCATCAATAAATGATCTGCTGTCTGCTTGCATTCGGGCTTGTAGCTTTTAAAGTGTGTCTGTCATCGCGGAATCAGATTTAGTCAAACGCTGTGTAACTGCGAAATTATCCCATCCTTACCTTTTTATTCTCCTTATAATGGACAGTTAAATTGGATTTTCAAATTTGAAGTGCATATGTTTTTCAAATCCCCAGAGGCTGTCTAGTTTTTCATTTCTAAAGCAACTCACTAATGTTTATCATTACCGCACAGGAATATTACAATTCTTAAGGGGCGCCTTACAAAATCAGCACAGGAGAAATGCGCTTTATCGTCTCAAAATGAAACCAATTTCTCAGCTGATTTGCAATTTATTTACATGTTAGCATTTGATTTCCGGCTGATTTGTAACCCCACATGGCTCTGTCTCCGGGTTTATTTAGAAAGCAGACAACAGCGGTTGGGGAAGGCTGTGGAGCGGGCGCCTTGTGTTGTGGGGCGTCCTCCTCCGTGCAGTGGAGCGCCTTGTGTGTGGGGAACTCGTGCTGTGGAGTGCCTTGTGTTGTGGGGCGCCTGTGCCTTGCAGTGTCTTGTGTGTGGGGAGCCCGTACTGTGGAGTGCCTTGTGTGTAGGGAGCCCGTGTTGTGGAGCGCCTTGTGTCTGGGGCGCCCACGCCTCCCAGGCTGGGGAAGTGTCTTTACCCTCTTCTCATCCCCAGGGAGTCCAGCATCCTGGGTATGCTCACAAAGTCCCAGCCCTGCTTGAAGCAGGTGAGCAGCATCATTGTATAGGACACAGTATGTGCCCAGAACGATCAGACTGGGGTAGAGGAGACTGGGGGTGGGGGTGGGGGCAGGAGCGGGAGGTTGGTACTCAGGGAGCATTCACAGAGCCCTGGCGGTATTGCAACATCAGCATTCAAGCAGTGCAGGAATTCTGTGAGAAACTCACTGGGCTTCACCATATATATCATCTGTCTGACCATGTATTTACCCACCCATCTCTGGCCATTTCTCCAGCTGCCTCTCTGTCCTCCCAACCATACCTCTGCCATATTTGCTCCCCAAACCCATCCACCTATCCATCCACTCATCACCTGCCCATCCACCCACCATCCGCCCATCATCTGCCCATCATCCGCCCATCATCAACTCACTTGGCCATTGACCCATTCAGCCATCCACCACCTGCCCTTCCACTTGCCCATCCACCCATCCACTTACCCACCCAGTTCCCATCCAACTACCCCTCAGCCCAACTCTCAGTCCCTCCCTCCAATTACCTAATTATCAATTCCCCCACTCACTCATTCAACTGGGATTTAGAAATGACAACTCCGACATCACACTCTGGAAGCACAAGGTTAATTTAATGAAGGAGGAAAAACAATTTGGTCTCAGGACAGGGACAAGGCCCCAACGCCTCAATGCAGGCAAAAGTGCTCAATGAAAAAAGTGCCTGGCCTCTGACACGATAGCACGCGTAGAGTATGAGCCATGTTAGAGCTTGGGTTGCATATCAGCTCACTTACTTCCAGTTGTGTACCACAGGCCAGCAATGGGATCCCATTGCACAGACGCTCCGTTCATCTGTGAAGTGGGTGAGTCAAGACGGAATGCCTGCTGGACATGGGCGGGGCGCGGGGTTTGGGGGGAATCTGTTGTGGGGACAGAGAAGAGTGTGGTGTAGCTGAGATGGGAGCTGTGACCTGGTGGGGGCACCTTCTGAGCAGAGTCACCACCCTCTTATGCAGGAGGGGTTAGCACTGGACCCTGGAAGCAGTTCACAGATTATGTGGCCTTAGGAGTCTTCTACGAAAGGGGAAGATGAGGCTGGGCGTGGGACTCATGGGGCAGAGGGAGGAGACTGTGGATCAGACTTCATAGGCCTTGGGCATGAAGGGGAATATTGTCTTGAGGATGATAGCTAGCTCCTGAGAGGGCTCAGTCAAACCCACAGCCCCACCCAATTTGTGGCGGTACAGAAGCTCTCCTGGGCAGAGAGCAATCACAGAGGAAGGAGCTCTGGTGGGTGCTGAAGGCAGGGAGAGGGCACCCAGCTCTCTGCACCCCTGCACCCTGTAGGCTGAAGAAGGCAGGGGTGAAGCAGATGGGGTTTGAAGGAGCCCCCGTTAGAGCAGAGTCCCCGACACGGGAGTGTATTTCCTCCTTCCTCTCCCATATCTGCCTGCGCCATACACAGCCTCTCTGAATAAATTTGCATATTTTTATGCTATGAGCAGCCGGCACCAAAAGGAGCAAGCAGCTCCCTCCCCCAGTTCCCTTACTTTCCTCACTCCTCTTTCTCTGCAAACCCACTCACACCCAGCAGGCTTCCAGAATCCCCTTCTCCTAAGGAGTCAGGGGCCAGGGGCTTCCAAAGAAGTCCAGCACACACGTGGACACATCCCTCAGCGTCCTTGGGCTGGACTGGATGAACAGTGGGATGTCTCGCCATAACACATTGACAGAAAGAGCCTATAGGAGTCTCAGTCTCCTTGTTTATAATTAGTGTACCCATTAGGACAATTTATTTTGCCAGAAATTGGAAACCTGACTCAAATTTAAAGAAGAAGAAGAAGAAGAAGAAGAAGAAGAAGAAGAAGAAGAAGAAGAAGAAGAAGAAGAAGAAGAAGGAGAAGGAGAAGGAGAAGGAGAAGGAGAAGGAGAAGGAGAAGGAGAAGGAGAAGGAGAAGGAGAAGGAGAAGGAGAAGGAGAAGGAGAAGGAGAAGGAGAAGGAGAAGGAGAAGGAGAAGGAGAAAAGGAGAAGGAGAAGGAGAAGGAGAAGGAGAAGGAGAAGGAGAAGGAGAAGGAGAAGAAGAAGAAGTCTCTAGACTTGTGTACAAGAAGAGCTAGAGGTTTCAACTTTCAGGTGAAGCTGGATCCAGCAGCCATATTGTCAGTTACTAAGTGTACTTTGCTGCCTATCTCCTGTCTCCAGCTTGTCTAACTCATTCTAAGTGTCCTTCCTCCTGACCCAGCATGGAAGAAACTGAAGGGTCCCTAAACACTGAGAAACACTCTGATTGGACATTCAATTCCCATGCCCACATCTGAATGGATCACTATGTTCAGAGGGTGAAAATATGTTAATGGATTTCCCTGGGCCATGTGCTCCTGTCAATCATCATGGAAGCAGGTGATTTCCACACAGGAATCAGAGCTTTGCACTTTGCTCCCAAGGGGAGATTCAAAGGCAGTTGCTTCTGAAAAAGCTCTCTATTATGTGTCACATGCAGCGGAAAGTAAGGGCTTGGCTCAGGAAGATAGACAGTCCCCATCTTCCTAGTACTCTTAGGCTGTTCTCACCGGCCCCATGGCTCAGCTCAGAGTACTGTGGGCCCCTTTGGCTACAAGTCAGTGATCAGATGCTGCATATTTGGGAATGGCAAAAGGGGGGGGGGGTACCCTGGAGCTTCTGGAAGGCCCCGTACAAGGCCAGCTGATGGTATCAGTGCCAGAAAGAATAGGCCAATATCAGCTCTGGAACCCTCCGGGAAGCTGTTGTTGGTCTGCAGCCCATTCATCCCGGGCATAGCTGCAGCAGATACCCATGGGTCCAAAGCAGGGAGAGAAAGGGGAGTGCCATCTTGGCTCTGCCTGTACCTGACCTGCCTGTGGCATGGTTCAAATTTCAAACAAACTTCCCAGGATCCCTGCATGAGAGGTGAACTAGAAAGGCCGATGTGGCAATGTCTGTTTCCAGAGAAGAAGGAGCTAGAGATCTGACTTCCACCATTTATAGCAGATTTCACATCACCCCAGAACTGAAACCACAGAAGAGACCCAGTACCTGGTGCCTGGGATTGAGGGACAGGTTATAGAAGTTCACCTTTAACCAGGGTCAGGCTGGAGAGGGGTGTTGTGGTTTGAAAAAGAATGGCCTCCATAGGCTCATGTATTTGAATGCGCAGTCACAAGGGAGTGGTGCTATTTGAAAGGATTATAAGGATTAAGAAATGTGGCCCTGCTGGAGGAAGTGTGTCACTGGGGGTGGGCTTGGAGGTTTCAGAAGCCCAAGTCTAGCATCTCTCTGTCTCTGCCAGTGGATCAGGATGTAGCTCTCAGCAACTCCTCCAGCGCCGTGCATGCCACCATGCTCCCACCCTGATGAAAATGGTCTAGACCAATGAAACTGTAAGCAAGCCCCTGAATTAAAGGATTTCTAAGCATTGCCTTGGTCATGATGTTTCTTTATAGCAATAGAATGATGACTAAGAAAAGGGGATTTTAGAACTTGTTGTTCTCTGGACTTTCCCAGAGGATAAGAGTTTATTGGTACACATTTATAGACAAGGTAACTGAGCCTGGAGTCTACACATCAAAGGTCATTCAGTGGTGGTGGCCCAGAGGCTTCTGGTCTCACTTTTCTTCCACAGCCAGCTGCAGGTTTCCTGACCATCCCTGGTATCCAGTCTGTCAGTAACTGACCAGCATGGATGGTTGCAGAACCTCAAGCACTCAAGGTGATGTCTGCCACATGCCCCTTCATCTGGACCTGGGTATCTGAGATCTTGTAGACAGCTGTGGTCTGCTGGTGCATTTATGGGTGACAAAGAAAATGTTACTCCTTGAACAATGGCTTAGGAAGCTACCTGAACAGTAAGATTAGGTAAGGTGCTAAGGTTTCTCATCAATGCAACAAAGTATCTGAGAAAAGCAACATAAGAGAGAGGTTTTATTATCTTGGTTCACAGTGGGAAGGAGTGTGGTTCATCATAGAGGTAGGGACTGTGGTCCGTCATAGCAGTAGAAGGGTGTGGTCTATCATAGAGGTGGGAGTGTGGTCCATCATAGCTCCATGCTAGACATGTAAACTCTGAGGGTCATCCTTGTCACTCCTAAAGATACCACATCGGACCACACAGTGGCTCTTTCTCTGCAGTGCACCGGGTGTCAACTATGACTTGCTCCTGCAGTGGACAATTCACCATTAAACCCACAGATGCCTGACAGACAGGTCTAAGAAGGTTCGTTTTGGTTCATGATTTGAGGAGAAGGCATGACAGGAGCGTGAGGCAGCTGGTTGCACAGCATCCACAGTAGGGAAGCGGAGGGAGATGAGCCTGGTGCTCCGCTGAGTTCCCATCTTTACCAAGTCTGGGCACGCAGCCCACGGGATGTGCCACCCACAATCGGGGTAGGTTTTCCCACCCCAGTCCAGTCTGGATTCCTTCACCGAAATGATTAGAGTTCTGTTTCCATGGTGATGCTAAATTCCATCAGACTGACAACCAGGACCAACCATCCCATTTAATTCAAATTTAGTAAAGGCTCCAATCCCAGTACTACAGGGAGTGCTTGGCTAGTACCATCTGTGGGATGTGTAGAGACTGCAGGCCAATATTCCTCAAGAAGTAGGCTATCCCTGGGCTCTGTTTGTCTCACCGGGATGACTATTCAATTTTTACAATGTCTCTGCTGTCCATATACCTGCTATCAGCCTCCTATCCTTCCTGGTGATGGTATCACAAGGCCCCTTGGCACACTCACTTCCCTCTGGTTAAAGTTCTCCACAAAGAGTGCTAGGAGACACAGGGAGAAAGGGAGGATGGTGGGCACCACAGGATTTCTTTGAAGGCAATTTTGGGAGTCTCTTCATGTAAGGAAGGCCTGGGAAGACAGAAAGGATCTCCCAGAAGGGATAATGTGGGAAGCCGAGGTGTTTAAATATTCATGTTTCATCCCTGAGTTCAGTCCTAGAAATTCCATGGCATATGTGACTCCCCCCGCCATATAAATAAATAAATAAATAGATAGATAGATAGATAGATAGATAAATAAATAAATAAATAAATAAATAAATAAATGTAATAAGAGTCAGTTTGGGCTGACTACCCAACATCAGGCCCAGAAAGGGGCCAGACATTCTACGAAGCAAATCATTTTTTCATCCAACAAATGTTTATGGGGGCTGCTATTGATATGTTGACCATTGTGCTGGCTGCTGGGAACAGATAGTGACTGAATCTTCTGAGGATCCAATGCAGTAAGGAAGGGTCACAGTAAAAAAAGGAAGCAGCAGAAGTTTGAAGAGTATTTAATGTCCCTAAAGGGCTTGAGACAATTCCCAGGGGTCACAATTGGCTTGGGCAGGTGTCTGCCAGGCATAAGGGACCATAGCAAGCATAACAGTGTTTCTTTATCCAGTGCCCAAGCAGACATTGCTAATCTGTTCCTGAGCACATGATCTCAATATGGCTTCGATACTGAGCTAGGGAACCAATGAGTAGGAAGATGGTGGATCCAGAGTGGGGCACCTTGTTAGATTCTTTGTGCTGCTTCCCACTGAATCTCTACCCTGACACGTGTGTCTTAAATGGCATAGCTGAGGCCTCAGACTCAAACGGCCCTGTATGAGGCCTATCTCTACTTTGGTTCACAGTCTCTCTTTGCAGAACTGCTTGGCTATTTCAGAGTACAGTTTGATTCCACAAATGTTGCCATTTCCTGCTCCCTTAAGAATTTGCTGCCTCCAGTATTCATGAATACAGGGTCTTGTAGACTCTTTTCCAATAGCACCTCTCTCCTGTTAGCAGCCTCTTAAGGCTTAGATGGTCATATGGCCATTGAGTGCTCTAGCATGGATTAGTAATGTCTGTCAGAATCAGGTAAAGAAGCAGTGGTGTACCTGTTATGGTCTTTCTAAGTCTGGGCTCATGAAAACATTGCCTTTAACTTTGACTTTGTAGGACAAAAGCCTCCCATCGTAGGGTGAGCTTTACTAAGAGACTGGAGGAATTCTTAAGATGGTGATATGTTTACCAAATGGGATCCACCCTAGAGCTGAGCCTGGCACCTTCTGGGTCTTTGACTTGCTCTGGATCTCCAGGGCTATTCTTTCAGTGTGTCTGCCTGTTCCTGCAGCCGCTTCTTATACAAAGCAACTCCTGTCCCGCTGAGGTGAGTCCCACAACATCGGAAGGGCAGAAAGCCAAGAAAGTCTCATGTCTCCTAGGAGCTGAGACACAGATCAAACACAAAGCCATGCTGGCCCCTCCCACCACTCCTCTCACTGGATCTTGGCTATTTTTCTGGGGGCTGAGGGATGGGTCACCGACCCCTACCATATCCGAGACCCTCACACCTCAGATGACAAACCAGCGTGCATCAACTGCAACCCCCCCCAGAAAAATTCCAGCAAGATATTAATAGATAAATAAAAATAGCTTCCTTGAGAAAGAGGAAGCCACGCAGCGAAATGATTCCTTTCTGTGCGTAAACTCATGAATAATCCAATTGCGCAGCCCCCTGAAGGAGCCAGCTTGGCTTTGGACTCCCAGCTCCTCACCCCCGTCCCACGTTCCTTCTGGAAGGTCACCTCCAACCTCCTCCGCAGCCCAGAGCCTGGTGGCTCTCATGCTATAAGTCCTAATGTCCCCTCCCAGGACCACCCTCCCCTTTCAAGGAGACATTCGCTTCTGGTGCTATGGAAACGCGTGGACATCTGAATGAAAGGCGGGGCTGCACTCAGGAATCACCAAGCAGGAAGGAGAGTCGATAAGATAATGGGGGCGGGGGTTGTGGGGAGGAGTGTCTCCAGGCCGTGGCTTTGTGAACGGAACCAGAGCCCAGCTCCAGGCTTCTTTGGTGTCACATTTTAGCCTACCAGCTGCCTTATAAGCAAGACGATCCACCCTGACTTTTTTTTTTCTTCTTAAAAAAAAAGATTTATTTTTTTTTATTTTCCCTCATGTGTTGAGGGAGGAAGCCCTGACAAGGAGGAGTGACAGCCCGCTAATTATTCCCTTACTGCCACTGCTGTTCTGGCTCTGGACTCGGCTGCTCATTTCTCTCGGCTCCTCGCTGAATAATGCATGCGCCCCATCCGTATGCGGGCGGCGCCTCCCGGGACTGCAGTCTAACTAGCTGATAACTGATTCAGTTTGTAAGCAGGGCCGCTGGGAGTTGCAAGGAAAAGTAGCCAAGAACATATTCAACACTTCTCTCTGGTTCCTGGCGAACATCAAGGAGAAACAGGCTGGAGCGATGGTGGAGGTGGGCGTGTGGTCCTGGGAGGGTACTTGACCCCACTCGAGAAGGAGGGGCCTTGGCTCTGGCTCTGAGAGAGTGGGTGTGATCTGAAGAAGGCTATTAACGCTAAACACAGTTATGGTTAGTCAACATCTTAGTATAGACTGCCATGGTCTAAGGGTTAGACTCTAAAAATACATGATTTTGTGGTAGAGTGACTCTCTTTACAAAAACTAAGGCAGTTACAGAGTCTTAGGGAGACTTGTTTATCTAGCACTGTGGACTATGCCTGGAGTAAGACCCCACCCACAACAATTCATTGTATCAGCTACCTTCTATAGTGTTACTGCTGTATAACAAGTGGTCTCCTCAGCTCACAACAGCACTTACTGTTCTTTTTGGCTTTGGGGGTCTGAGGGAGCTCACTCAGTCTTGTGCTAAGTTCTGCAGTCCCTGGTGGGGCTTAGCTGTAGGCTGCAGGCTGCAGGCTTTCAGGTCTGAGTCAGATCTGCCCTGAGGTTTCATGGCAGGGCTAGGCAAGAAGGGAGGGCTAGTGCACCACAGACAGAAAATGCAGGCATGCATTTCTGACTTCTGTCTTGTCTGCCCAATGTCTACTAACGGTCCGTTTAGTAAAGCAAATTCCATAACCACACTCATCAAAGAGGAGCTGTTAGGCCAGCACTGCCCATCAGCCTGACAACCTTGGAGATCCTCTAACTGCACACAGCACCCCTTGCTCGTGCTGTCCCCCCCCAACCCCCGCATTGTCCGGAGATGCTGAGGTTCCTGCACTGCATGGAATACCCTGGAAGCCACTGTGCAATTGTTGACCTGCTCCCACCAGGCAGGTGGGCCCAGCCTTCTTTAGGAAATAGTCAACAGGGTTCTCTCTATTCAGCCAGGTAACCTCCAGGAGTCCTGGGCTAGGGCAGCAGCAGAGCCTCCCTTTGCAAAGGGGCTGGAGACCGGGGAGCAAGCTGCCCCCCATCCCTGTTTCAAGGTTGAACTCTCTGTTATCAGCTCCCCTTAACAGTCTATGACCAACCCTTGCCCAGAATTGGTCTGACCCCAAGAGCCTGGTGTAGCCACTCAGGCTGGATCTATAGCAGGGAGACGACTCCAGACGGAACAGCATAGAACGGGGTAGATGGCCTAGTCAAACAAATGCTTTGTGGACTAGAAGCATAGGCTCGGGGAGCCCAGCAGCATGCAGTGTTCAGTGTCTGTTTACCCTGTACCCATGATGTCGCTGCTGCTCCAAACCCTCTACACAGTGGCCTCACACGCCCACTATGTCGGACAGGGGCTTGGAGCAGAATGAGGGAAGGTTGAAGAGGAGATGCGCCCCTTTCTCCAGGAGTGGGTGGTGAGCCAGACAACTGTCACACGGTGCTCCTGGCTCCACAGACCACAGGCTCCTGGGTCACAGCACATTTGTCTTAGGTCTTAGCAGGGACACACGGACAAAAGATCGGAGAGCAGGATTCAGTGCCGGAGCCCTCCATCCAGACCTGAGTCTGTACCTGGAAGAGGATGGTAGATCAACACATCCTGGGGTAAAGATCAGGAAGGAGATCCAGGCCCCAACACCTTCTGGCTAACTGGCTCACAGATGTGCATCTGCAGGCCACCACCAGGCAGAGTCCACCCCAAGGTTTCTGTCACAGTGGCAGTGGTGGCAGCATGGAGGTTGTGGGTAGGTAGCTTGGGAGAGCAGCCAAGAATCCTCCCAGGTGACGATTCCCAGCAAACACCTCTACCCTGTAAAAAGAGAGCCGTCCCCTGCCACCTACTGTTCAGAGGACAACCCAAGTTCCAGAGTATCTCTGAGCAGCCCCTCCCTGCTCAAAGTTCCTCGCACTCCTTCCTCCGGCCACCTCAGTTGCACTCAAGAGCTGCAGTGGCTGCAGTGGCTGCAGTGGCTAATCTGTTGCCCCGAGCTCCCTCTCAGCCTTCTCTCTACCAGCCGAGCACACTGAATCCAGTAGGCACATCTGGGGGAATCTACATGTCAATGTTAAACTCCTCCTTATCTTCGAATAAGAGGGGTACTCCTCCAGCTTCTGCCAGATCGGAATGGAGGGAACCTGTTTGCACACTCACTGTCCACCACATTCTGACCGCCCAGGCTGCTACACCAGTAGGTGATGTTTGGTCAAGCAGCCATGACAGATCTCTGGCATGGGGGCCAACCTTCCCTGCCCCAAGCTGTTCACACAGTGAATGGCCTCTACACCATTGCCTCAGTTGGCACCAAGAAGACGCCTTCCTGGCCCTCACTGCTTTGTGTCATTAACTACAGACTTTAGATAAATGGCCTCCCAAGAAGTGCCTTCATGGCTGTCATTACCACCAACCAAGGAGCTCTCAAGGACCATAGGTGCTGAGAAACACAGACAGGGGACACTTTGCTGGTTATGGTGATCTGTGAGGAAGCACCATGAGAAGGCCACTGAGTCCAAACCCCTCTCATCTCATGGTCTCCAGGGTACAGAACTCAGAACCTGGGATTCCCCCCAACCATGGGCTCATAAACACTTGTCTTACTCAGGGTTTCTATTCCTGCACAAACATCATGACCAAGAAGCAAGCTGGGGAGGAAAGGGTTTATTCAGCTCACACTTCCACATCACTGTTCATCACCAAAGGAGGTCAGGATTGGAACTCAAGCAGGTCAGAAGTCAAGAGCTGATGCAGAGGCCATAGAGGGATGTTACTTACTGGCTTGCTTCCCCTGGCTTGCTCACTTGCTCTCTTATAGAACCCAGGACCACCAGCCCAGGGACAGCACCACCCACGATGGGTCCTCCCACCTTGATCACTAGTTGAGAAAATGCCTTACAGCTGGATCTCATTGAGGCATTTCCTCAAGGGAGGCTCCTTTCTCTGTGACAACTTCAGCTTGTGTCAAGTTGACACACAGAACCAGCCAGGACAGCTGTTCATGTTTCATGGGAAGTGGCACTATTAGGAGGCATGGCCTCATTGGAGGGATGTGGCCTTGTTGGAGAAAGCATGTCATTGTGTAGGTGAACTTTGAGGGCTCCTACACTCAAGCTATGCCTAGTGTGTGGAATTCTGTTTCCTTCTGGCTGCCCACAGAACACAGTCTTCTCCTGGCTGCCTTTGGATCAAGATGTAGAAATCTTGGCTCCCCTAGCACCACTGTCTTGCCTGCATGCTGCCATGTTCCCCACCATGATGATAATAGACTAAACCTCTGAAACGGTGTGCCAGCCCAAATTGTTTGCCTTTGTAAGAGTTGCCTCTGTTCATGGTGGTGAAAACCCAAACTTGGACACAAGGGGTTGAGGAAACAGAGTCTCAGGACAGTGTCAGAGTGTTGCGAGGGTCTCACAAGGTCACCTGGTGTCTCCTGCCTCGCCCTGTGCCTCCGTGCCCATAGCTCCCATGTGCACAAAGAGGACAGTTCTGTAGGGAGGCAATTATGACCACGGCGTAGACATCATGCTCTTGCTGGGGACTTCCTCAACAAGGAAGAAACAGGATCCACAGCCCCTCCTCCATGGCCTGGATCCCCACCCCTGGTGATTACTTTGAGGAGGGCAAGGAGACAGAGCTGCGAGTGAGGAGAGCTGTCTCAGTTTTACAGATGGGGAAACTGAGGCTAGAGAAATGACAAAAGCAGCCTGGTCTCACGGAGGTCCCTTTATTGATTGAGCTGCACCAAATCAGGAGGAGCCCTTGATCGGTGGGATCTAAACCACCATCCTAAAAATGGTGAGGTGAGGTTGGGCATTGTGAGCGCCTCATCCAATGGAGCCAAAGTGGGGACTCAACCGCATAACTACCTGTCCCTAGGGCATGCACTTCTTATGTAGACAGGAGCACACAGACTTTCCCACCTCGTGTGTCTGCCTCAGCGTGATTTCCGGAGGCTGATGGCATCTTCTACCCAGATCTAACACCATCCATGGCTTTGACATTGAGGCTGGGTTCATATTTGGGGCGGCAGATGAGGTAAGTATGGGCTTCTGAGAAAACTATACCTAGACCTTCCCCTTAGTCAACTCCACCCCTCCTGGGAGGGATGAGAATTTTACATATTCATGTTTACTGCTGATCTGTTTATAGGAGCCAGGAGTGAAACCAGCTTATGGGGTCCATCAGCAGAGGCATGGATAGAAAAATGTAATATGCATGCCCAATGGGATGCCGTAAAGAGCAAAACTGTTGGGTTGGAGAGATGGCTGAGCGGTTAGGTGCACTGACTGCTCTTCCAGAGGTCCTGAGTTCAATTCCCAGCAACCACATGGTGGCCCACAACCATCTGTAGTGGGATCTGGCGCCCTCTTCTGGTCTTCATATACATGAAATAAATAAAATTTTAAACACACACACACACACACACACACAGAGAGAGAGAGAGAGAGAGAGAGAGAGAGAGAGAGAGAGAGAGAGAGAGAAAGACTGTCATGTGTAGGAAAATGACTAGAATATCATGTTAAGGGCAATAAGCCAGACCAAAACAAAATCCTCCTCTCTCGTGTGGAACACACACAGAATAAAAGGAATACATGAAAACAGAGACGGCTGCTGTTGTGGAGAGATAGGCAGCAGGCAGAGGGTCTTCAGGCAGGCTGGGAGTGAATATGGTCAAGATCCATCACTATTAGCTTCCAGTGGTCTGACTCTCACACTGGTGCTGCGGGAAGCCCCTGCTCACTAGCTCTTAGGCTGAAAGCACAGACATCACAGTGTTCCCACTGGCTAATGCCAAGGGTTGTCCTAAGAACTCTGCGTGCCCTCAGAGGAAAGCTATTTGCCCCTGATCATGGGCAACTGGGTTCAGCAGCAGAACAGGTGGCAGATCTAAATGCCTCGGGATTCCTGTGACAGACAACCCATGTCCCAAGCAGCCACACACTGGTGTTGATGTCCCAAGCCCTGGTTCTAAAGAGGCTTCCCTGAGAATGAAAGTCTACCCTGACCCTGGCCTCAAAGTGAGCCCTGTTTCTGGTCGCCGAGTCTCCATTTAAAGCAATGATTGCTTGATTCCTGAAACCACGTTCGTGCCCCAGGGCCTTTGCAGATACTACTGTAAGTCGGAATCAACTCAAAATGAAATGCCCCGGGTCAGGCAAGGGTTCAGGGGATAAAGCTTCCAGGGTTCTCTCAACTGGACTCCTGTAGCTGTGGTGACTGCTCCCTTCCCCCACCCCCACTTGTCCTGGGATCTCCTAACAGGTGCCTGAAGTGACGGGGAAGGGGAGAGGACCTGGGATGCAGGCATGGAATGAGAAAGAATGGTCACGTGGTCATTGGATGGTCACGTGACCTTGTGAGCTCTGTCCTGGGCTGTCACGTGGGGTCCTGAACTTCCGCTTCGGCTCAGCCACTGTACCCCACAACAATACCTTGGGAAATGCACCCAGCTGTAGAAGCCTAGCTTCCCTGCCTGTGAGTGACGACGCAGGAGGGTCAGAGGCCTCAGCACACCTACGGCTCACCACTCCATCTGCGGAGATCAGGGTCCACTTGATCGCACTTGTGGTGCGAGTAGCAGCTGGACCTGACCGAGTTCAGTCCTGAGAGGGCACCCGAACCCAGACACGGCCATGTGAGTCTGTAATCTGAGTTGTCTCACAGTGAGACAGAGGATGGAGAGACAGGGGGAATCCTCAGAAATTCACAGACCAAGCAGCTTGGTGCTGATGGCAGAACACGGAGGGAGGGAGAGGACGAGCGCTCGAGGTCGACCTCTGACCTAAACACACGAGGCACTTTGATGCTTTTTGGAGTCTTGTGGGGCTTGATGCTTTGGGCTCACAGTGGCCCCAGATGTTGCAACTGAGCTGATGATTGCTGAGGGTGGGGAGGAAGAACGGGAGCTGAGTACTGCATTCCCTCAAGGGCACACATGCAATGACCTAACTTCCTCTCCTGAGGCTCCACCTCCCGAAGGCTCTGCCACCTCCCAGGAATGCCAATCATCAGCACAGCCTTGGTCAGACAGTCCTGACCCAATCTGCAGCAACTTCCCAAACCGCGAACTAAATACACCTTTCTTTGTAGTAAAGTCGCCGGCTTCAAGTGTGTCCTTATAGTCAAAAACCGAACAGAGATGGGTCCAACATTCCCGTCACATTAGATCTCAAGCTTTGCCTTCTTGTCTTTCTGTCTCCTTTAGAATAGTGGTTCTCAACCTGTGGGGAGGTGGGGGGGGTCAGATGACCCTTTCACAGAGGTCACCTAAGACCACCCGAAAACTCGGATATTTAACAATAACAAAACAACAGTTAGAAAGAAGCCACACATTCATTTTATGGTTGTGGGTGACTGGAGCATGAGCTGTATTAAAGTGTAGCATTAGGAAGTTTGAGAGACTCTGCTCTGGAGTGAGTCACATGTTGCTGCTCTTTACCTGACTCTATCCTGGACTGTGAAGGCTGTGAAGCAAGGGTTACCCGGTGGCCCCAGACAGGCCCTGTTCTGCCTCTGCTTCCAGTCCCGTACCTGGCTGTTCACATCTTTGAGAGTTGATCAGATCTGAACCTTGACTCTAGGAAATGGACCTTCACTCAGCTCTGATTCCCTGGGTCCTCAGGAGGCTGATGCAGAGGGATAGAGATGGATGCTCCCCAGTGTGGAAGAAAGCAGGGTCCCCAGTGTAGGGACCTGGAAAACTGCCCGCACCGTGCCATGCTCAGGGGAAGGGAAAGGACCCCAGTCCTGGGTCTGCTTGGTGCACACTGTGCTCTTGGTTCAAACCTGCTGAGAGGACAGAGTCTGGATCCACATCCGGAAGACAATGAATACGTTGGTCCAGACCGGTTTGGAAGGTTCTAAAGCTTTGTGGTTTGTCCCTCAGATGCCCACCACCACACATGCAGGAATGCAAAAATCCAGAGTTTCCAAGCATACTTTGGCCAGCTGGCTTTTGCCTGTCCCAGGAGAAGTCTCCTTTCCTAATGCCACATGCTTAAGTAACCCGCAACCTTGACTGTTCATGCCTCTCCAAGAAGTCACACGGCACCCACATACAAACCTCTGTGCCCTGAAAGAGAAGATTCCACCACTTAGAGGACCAGCCAGTTCATTGGGTTAATTCGGGGAACTCAGGGTTGGGTGGAGATGGGGTGGATAGGACAGCTGCTCCCTAGGGTGGGTGAAGACTCAGAAAAGGATTGATCCCCCTGGAGCTCCTGGTGCAGCTTCCAGCCTCATTAGAGAGAGTGGCCTGGCACTGCTCACCTCAGGGCACCAAGACCTCCATTCACACAGTGTCCTCCCTCTCCCTGCCCCTAGCTAAGAAGGATCTGCAGGACTCTGGTGGACAGAGAGCAGAGTACAGAAGAGAAACATGGGACTGGAGTTAGTGGCCCTGGCAGCTCTGGGAATGGGGCACCCCAGGAACCCTAAATAGGATATTATTATGGTGGAAAGACAGACATAAAGTCCACAGTCAGAGTGTGACCATCCATTCATGAGGCTCCTGAACATCCCTTGAGTGTTCAGTGAGCAGTAACTCCAGTCCCGCCTCCCCAGCCCACGTCGGGTCTGGTCCACTATTCACCATTTTGGGTTTCTCTATTTTACTCATGATGTGTAAGTGTCGTCATGATGTTTGTCTTTTCAAGACTAGTTTGTTTCACTCAGCATAAGGTCTTCGCAATTCATCCACACTGTCACGTGATGTGTAATTCCCTCCCCGTTAGCAGCTATATAATATTCCACCCTGTGGCTAAGCTGAGGTTTCTTTATCCATCTCCCCGTGGATAGACACTTCCAAGTCCCGGCCTCTAGTCATGTTCAAATCCCATGCATCTGTTTAAAAAGATATCTCGTGTATCTGGTGGGGAGGTATTAACTTCCTGGCCACCAGAAAGGGCTGCATCATGCTAAATTTTAGGACTAGGCCTGTATTCCAACATTGTTGTGGACACTCACCTATGTATGACTTCAGAGTGTCACCTGGCCTCCAAGAGAGAGTTCTGAAGGCCGTGACCAGCTTAGGGCAGTGATCAGGAATATGTTAGGTCAGGCACATGGGTTCACTGCCCCAGGGTCTCTAGTTCAGGTACTGAACTTTCCAAACAGAACCACAGGCACCCCTGTCAATCAGTCAAAGGCCAGAGGGCAGTACCAGGATGCTTTTGAGTGTAAAAGTATGGCTCGGGCCTGAAAACACTGTGGTGTGCAGCCAACACTCTGGTGTAGGGGAGCAGAGACAGCCCAAGGTGGAGAGCTGCCCTGCACACTTCCCCCAGCTCCCCTCAACCATTATGAAGTAGAACGGAAATAAGGAAACTCAGGCTGCATTCATAGCTGGGCTCCAGGGCAGGGGAGAGGCTTGGGTGGCTGTGGACACAGGCCCCAGTGTTGAGCAAGGCAGCACTCCAGCCCCTCCCTACCTGACTCCTTCCATCCCGACCATTTCCAGACAGCCAAGCGGTCGGCCAGACTATTTAGTCTGGGTTTGGTGACCCCTTGACTGTGGCAGGGCGGGCTCAGGTTTCAGGCCTTTGCAATCACAGCAGCCCCCTCTGCTTAGTTCTTACACAAACACCTTTGGGGCGCACGGGGCTTCCTGCCACCAAGCGGGCTTGCAGGAGCCTCAGATGCAGCTTCTAGGGGGAGCATCCATGCCTTCCAACAAGGCTCTCGACCTAGGGGTTCTTCTCAGGCCCCAAAGTAGCTGGCTCACATTCTGGGAGAAAATTCTTCTGGAATCCTGAGCTCATGAAAGAAAGAAAGAAAAAAACCCCCACAATTACAAAACAGCATCTTACTGCTCCAGATGGGGAAACTGAGGCCCCTCACAGGAAAGGAGACGGTTTGGCTTATGAAGTAGGTAGCTGAAGGGTCAGGAACTGGGAGGTCAGTTGAGGAAGCCAGCCCCACCACAACCCCCTCCCCGCCCCTTCTGCACTTCGGTGGCAATCACAGCTGCTCAGCTATTCTCTTGGAGACAGGGATCTTGTTTTTGGGATCTTCCTTGTGTGAGAAAGAATACAGAAGGGTTGTCGGCAGCCCAGCCACTTAGCAGGTTGGTGCCAGTCAATTCCTTTAACCCAGTATCAGACACCAAGCAACCCCACACAAGGGAATACTGAATGTAATGGTGTCCAGGACAGTGCAAGTCTCCCACAGAAATGATCTCAGGAGCCCGAGGGAGGTATTGTATCTGTCCTCCATTATTTAGATGGAGAAGCTGGGGCTCAGAGAGAGCAAATGCTCTACAGAGGTTTGCACAGCCAGCAAGTTGAGGTGCACAGCTCTCACCATTAGTTCTTCATGTCCGAGGCTGTCCCTGGGGTGCAGGAGGTGGGGCTCCTAGGCCACATTCATACACTCACATTTCTTTTCTTCCTTGATTTTTACAACGCCCAAGTAAAGCAATGCCATTCGACAAGAGCACCGGCCTGGTGCATACTGGTTCATACTGGTTCCTGCTCTGTATCCTGCTAAACATGTCATGATTACCAGCCTATGAATTCGTTCCTCAGGCACAGGGCCAGCTCTCAGGAACAGCCGGAGAGGATTCCCAACCCCTTGCCAGGAGTTATGGCCATGACTGCAATATCAACACTCAGGGCCCTGAGGCTGAACAATTGCTCTGAGTTCAAGGCCAGCCTGGGCTACATAGCAAAATCCTGTTCAAAGATGCTCTAACTTCCTCAAACATTACCAATGCTGATGTCTGTGTTCAGATGCACAACTTTACTTCCAAGCTATCTGTGTCTGCAATGATTCTGTTAGAAGAAGAAGAAGAAGAAGAAGAAGAAGAAGAAGAAGGAGGAGGAGGAGGAGGAGGAGGAGGAGGAGGAGGAGGAGGAGGAGGAGGAAGAGGTAGAGGAGGAGGAGGAGGAGGAGAAGAAGAGGTGGTGGTGGTGGTGGTGGAGGAGGAGGAAGAAAAGGGATGAGGGAAGCAATTGATTTTGTGACTGGGAAAGTGATAAAGGTAGAACAGAAGAAGAGGAGGGAGAGGAGGAAGAAGAGGAGGAGGAAGAGAAGGAGAAAGAAGAGGAGGGAGGGGAGGAGGAAGAAGAAGAGGAGGATGAGGACAAGGAGGAGGAGGAAGAAGAAGAGGAAGAGGAAGAGGAGGAGGAGGAGGAAGAAGAAGAAGAAGAAGAAGAAGAAGAAGAAGAAGAAGAAGAAGAAGAAGAAGAAGAAGAAGAAGAAGAAGAAGAAGAAGCAGCAGCAGCAGCAGCAGCAAGAAGCTGAGATGAGGAGGAGTAAGCCACATTTTAAAACATCCCCAGTTGGTACATTTTGAACTTGGAAAGTCAAAGTTCGATTCCAGAAAGTTCTGTGCCAGGAGAGCTGTTTCTTCCTCAGAGCCTCTGGGTTCCTGGCTGGCTTGGCTGTGGAGCTTGGCTGCAGGTGGAGGAGGGGAGCCCTCTGTTTCCCCAGCCCCCGCGCCCCCCAGGCCCGGTCCCCCAGCATTGTGTTCCAATTGTCGACTCAGCAAAACGGCCACCCACTCCCTCCCTGCTCCGATGGAAGGCGATTGCCTGCTAGCCAATTAATTCTGATTTAATTGCTTCACTCCGAGATGCAGGCCCCAACAGCTAATCTGGCAGGGGGTGGGGGGTGGTTAGCCAGGCAGATGCTGCACTGTAGCCCTGGGGAGATGCTAGGAGAGGCAAGAAAAACATTCCCCTCTGCAGGGCCCTGGGGGCTCTGGACAGAAAGGTCCTGGTCATTAGGTTGGTTCCAAGGAGAGCTTAGACAGGTAAGGGATTACCATGGTCCAGCTTCTTTTTCAGTCATTTAACAGTCTCTTAGGGACTTTGCTTCCTTCTGGAATCTTCTACTTTCTACGGAGCTCAGCGGCATGCGCAGGGGGCCATCTCTGTAAGGTTGTGGCCACAGCTCACCCAGACCTGGTTTGAAGTAGGTGCTTACTGAGTAGTGACTGAGTGGCTGAACCGTGTCTCTCCCAAGACACTTAGTGGGGGCCACTACGTGTAGGTACTGAGGGCTGTGAGCGGAGGGGACGTGGTTCCAGTAAAGCAATGTTGTTCTCTGGATTGTTGGGTCTTTAAGTCCTGGCCTTTTTTGCATTTGTCCACTATCTGACTCTACTCTGTCAGACAAGGGGGCCGGGAGAACGGCTCTCCAGATCGCCAGTACTTCCTGCAGAGGAAGCTCAGTGTTTGTGTATCTAAACTTTGCCCTCTGGGGCATGCAACCATTAATAAGGGGTTTCAGGAGGCTGCAGAGGGGCATGGGGCCCGGCCCGATGGTCTCCACCTCTATGGACAAATGACTCCAGGATGGGAGGAGTTCAGGGAGCCAGACAGAAAGACAATGGACGGGTGGGTGACAGCCTGCTAGGGTGGAGGGGAGAGGAAAAGGGGCCGTGCAAACAAAGGACTGGAAGAGGGGAATCTGGATTGAAACAAAGCCAGCCCGGAACAAAAGCTGAGAATAGACAGGGTAGACAAGGCATCAGACAAGGCATCGGAAATAGAGTGGGCAAGAGAAGCTTCCAGAATGTTTTCTGCTCATCTGACAGTTGAGCTAAGCGCACAGCAAGGCCCCAAGCCTTGCCCTGGACCCCTAACCCAGAGCTGGTACCCGCAGGCTCCCAGGAACCTCAGGGCAGACTGCTGGGCAGCAACCTCCAAACAGCATCACCAATTTGATTGGCCGGTGGGCGACAGCGAGGGCCACGCCCACTCATCTTTGATAGCAGAGGCCAAAGCCTTGAGAGTCGGCTTCCCAAAGTGCTTGAGCCTCTCCAGGCTCCTCCCACAGACAAAGTGGGTCCCAGAGGAACAGCCTACTGCCGCCTCAGCAAACACCTAGTGCAACCTGTCTCTCATTTGCATATTAGCAGCCTTAATTCGGAGGAAATATGCAAATGTATGCAAAATGAAATTCATCTCTTAATGACACGAGGCGATTAAACAATTTTTATGCTTAAATATTCTGTTTAATGAAATCAAACAGACCTGCGTGCGTGACATCTCCTCCACAGCACAGAGAAATTAGTGTGAGTGTGGACCGCGGCTATGGCACCCTCTGTGCGCCCCAGATCTGTTGAGCCTTTTTGGTGAAAAGAAAGAGGGGGAAAAAAGGCTTGTTTTTGATAACCAAAAGAACTGAAAATTAGATTACTGAAAACTGCTAAAAGTTAGATGTGCTCTGCCTTTGTTTCAGCTCCCTAGAGGCACCGCCATCCGCAGGCACCACAAAAGGGCCTTTGGGACCAGGGCTCTCCAGGCAGGAGAGAGTCAGCGGGGGTTCCCAGTCACAGACCCGGAGACCGGAAATGGAGCCAAGAGCTCTCTGTACTTCAGTCCCTGGGGCTCTGGCGGTACCCTTTTCTAGAACTTTCTTGTTTTGCTCATCTGTCTAGAACAGGTTCTTGCTTGGTCACTGCAAGATAGTGGGAAGCTGTTTTATTCTTAGCTCTGCCGGGTAAAAATATTTTTGATCAGTACCTGGCAGGCAGGCAGGGAGAGGAGGAAGGGAGAGAGACTGAGGAGGGGAGAAAGAGGAGAAAAAAGAGGAAAGAAAACGGGGAGCACACAGGAGGGAAAAGAGGTTGGGAGTGCATATCTGCCTTAGTTTTGCCAGATCCGTGACCCCAGTGTGACAGCATCAGGGATTTGAGGCTTCACAAGGGTGAGGAGCCTTGTAGGTAGACACTGGGCTTGGGGGAGGTCAAATTCCATGAAATCACCAGGCAGGTGGGCGCGCGCGCGCGTGTGTGTGTGTGTGTGTGTTGCGTATGTGTGCTAAAGCTACAACAGCCAAACCTGGAGTACATGCCGCGGGGATGTGTGTGGATCAGCTCTCACTTACCTGAGGAATTCTGGAACATCTGGGCAAATCAGCAGGAGTTCCATAAGGAACACCCAGGATCCTGGGGAATTCTGTGTGGGGACGAGTGCTCATCAGAAAGGGTTCAGATCTATCTATCTATGTCGCGGTGGCTTTCATGAGCGTCTTTCCCGGGAGGCATGGCACATATTCAAGTAGCTGGCCTGTGGTACCTGCTCTGGAATACTACAAAAAACAAATGAACAAACAAAAAACAAAAACAACAACAACAAACCCAACACCTATCCTTTTGTCTTTGCATTTGGAAGTAAGGTCTCCCCCAAAATGCCTAATGGGCGGGGGCGGGGCAGGGGCGGGGGCGGGGGCGGGGGCGGGGGCGGGGGCAGGGGCAGGGGCGGGGGGGGCGGGGGCGGGGGCAGGGGCGGGGGGGCGGGGGCGGGGGCGGGGGCAGGGGCAGGGGCGGGGGGGGCGGGGGCGGGGGGGGCGGGGGCGGGGGCGGGGGCGGGGGCAGGGGCAGGGGCAGAGGCAGGGGCAGAGGCAGGAATCTGGGAAGGAAGGCATGGGAGATGGTACCCGGTACCTCAGGCTCTGAGATGACACAGGGCCAGAAGACCTTAGATTTTCTCTGGATCATGACCTCAGCAGATGGGCCTTGAGGGTGAGCTCTCAGTTCTGATAGTTTACACCTTCAGTCCCCAACAGACATCGTCTGTAAAGATAACATAGGTAGGGAGGGCTTTGTACTCTGTTGTGGCTGTGCTCTCTATGCACCCACTTAACCTATATGGCAAAGGGACTGTCCTCCTCTGCAAGTGGAGGCACTCAGGAGCTTCAAACTACATGCTCCTTCATTGTCAAGGGCAACGGGGGCTCACATGAACCGATAGGAACTACAGCCATCTTGACCTTGCAACAGCTTTCTCCTGTGGCCTCAAGCCCCTGGGACGTTGATTTCATGTTATAGGGGGAGACAGGAATCAACAAGTGGTTCAAGGTCACACGACCAGTGTTCAGCTGCAAAAATAGTCATCCAGGTACGATAGCTGTGGGCGAGATGTGACAGCCACCTCAAGTCCCCAAAGCAATGTCCAAGGCCACTTGATGCTATGTAACATCTCAGACTTCTGGATGATACAATTTGAGACAAAAACCTTTAATTTTTCCCTCTAACTTTCATTAGAAACGAGAAGAAATGTTTATAATTGTTAACTTCAAGTATAAAGGATTTTATGGAGAACTTATTAGCTTCTCTGTGCTTAGGGTGACAGCCAAATAAGAGGACACTTCACCTTTATTGTCCTTCCAGAGACCACAGCACTGGGATGGAGATGTTTGACTGAGAGCCATTGTGCTGAGAGCCTGATTCTCTGTGGACTGGCACCTTAGTCTGATAGTTGCTGCTCTAGTGATGGAGAAACCATGGGGGTGCTTAGACTCTGGCATGTCCATTCACTCATTCATCATCGTTTGTCTGTGCCAAGCTCTAAGAGAATCACATGGATGGGGAACAGCAGCCGCCACAAGCCTAAGAGCTAAAAGGATGCGGTGGGTAGCTCAGAACAATAAATGTAACACAAATCCAGTGCTACAACTGAGGACTTCCTATGTGTACCAGAGCAAGTGGGGTTCATGGGACAGCGAAGAGTGGATACAAGTGAACAGGACCCAGAGGTTGGTATGGAGGTGAGGAGGCATAGGACTACAGTGCTTAGCAGGGACCCAGGCAGAAGCCCAGAGGAGCTGTGAGAGCATAGATGGATGGCCGAAAGCTAAGGCCAGAGGCAGAGAGGTCTGCATGCTCAACTGCCCTCCCTCCGCTATTGAGCATCCGTGGCTCACCCCAGAGGGCTTTCTGTGTGCAGAGTTCAGCCCACAGCTCTTGGTTTTAAAGATGACTCAGAAGCTGCTGTGAGCATCGTGGAGTCTTGCAGAGCACTCTGTCCTGGACACACTGGCCTTGTGTGATTGAGTGGCTCTGATCTTTGATGGAAAGAGGAAGGTGGAGACAGGGGCAGAGAGAGGGAACTGTCCTCTGATTAGCAAGCGGATCCATTTGACTTTGCAGAGACCACAAACAAGTGGACAGGTGGGAACAAGACCAAGACCACAACCTCCCCACAAGACTGGCTGGTTCAGCCACCAAAGCACAGTGCTTCTGCATATTCTGTCTCTCCCTCTCCTTCTCCCTCTCCCTCTCCCTCTCCCCCCTCCCTCTCCCTCCCCCTCTCCCCTCTCCCCTTTCCCCTCCCCCTCTTTCCTCTCTCTCTCCCTCATTCTCTTACCCAATTGGAAAGCATTGATTTCTTTTACAAAGACAAATAGATGAACAGTTTTTCAAAAGCCAATGTCGAGTGTCATCTCATCGAGACACTTCTTTTTCCTAAGCACCTGTCTATCAGTGAGGGACCCACAGTCTATGGCTGGCTAGCACCCCAACTGGACATCCAGTTCTCTCTGCTTCTGCCCTGAGCATCCAGCACCTGATACGTTTGGGCCCCTTGATCCTGTAAAGTGACCACACAGTTGGGGTGAAACTTCTTTCGGCTACAGGGAGAGATGCGAGGGGATCCAGGGGATTACTCCTTGCCACCGCCTTACCACCACCACCCCGTGCTCCCATCTATTCCTCCCATGCTGTCCTTCATCCAGCCTCCCCTCCTTCCAGGGCTTTAGTGATTTCTCATTGCTTAAGACCCTGTTTCCTGTGGAAGGTGTGAGAATCTGTCAATAGAACCTTGCCCCCAAGTCCCCTCCACCTACACCACACTATAGTGGCTTCTCTGGCTGAGAGGACATATAGATGTTATCCAGCACTTCTCCAGGCCAGGGCAGTGGGACAGGCTATGCCCCAGGAGCTGCTCCTCCTGATCCTGTGGGCTTAATGACTTGTGCAGACCTCATTTGCATCCCAACCCTGGAGGTTCTCACGCGCTTTGCTGTTCCACAGTCCCCCTGTTTATCCTCCCATGAGATCCCAGAAACATCGGAAAACCAGGCGGATGCTTGCTCTCCAAGGCCACGATCAATCTGGCATCCTTGGTGGACCCCCAGGAGCTGCCACTCAGCGCATTGACCTGCGGCTGTGCAGGTTACTGGACTCCAGGCCCCTTGGCTCAGAGAAGAGGGAGGTCAGAAGAAGGATGGATTCAGAACATCCTTCAGGCTGGGGGTGGGGGTTGGGAGATGGACTGAGAGCATCCTTCAGGCCGGGGCCAGCTGGGCCTTGCAGCCAGGTATTCTGACTCTCAGCACTCAGCCCTAAGGTAGATCCTGTCCCCTCTGACTTCTCCCAAGCCTTGGGTCCTGCTCTTGAAATTCTTGTGCTGCTGTTCCCTGTCCCTACACACCATACCAGCTACAGTCTGTTTCCCCTTTCAGCAAACCCAGAACAGCTTCAGGACGCTTGCACAGCTCTTCCATTTGCCAGGACAAACATTTCTCCACAAACCTCTGCATAGCTCTTTCTCTGAACCTCAGAAAGACTTTCTTAAAAAACAAAACAAAACAAAACAAAACAAAACAAAACAAAAAAAAAAGCCCGTGTGTCAGAAAGACCCTAGGGGGTCCCCAACAATTCTCTCCTAGTGTGACCACCTTTGTGTAATCTCCCTTTGAGTGGGGGTGGGACCTCTGGCTTGATGCTCACCAATGACTATGACAAAGAAGGCTGAGCTACTCCTGCAGGAGGCGGATGCTGTGTTCTACGGTGAGGGCCTTCCTCGTAGGCCTGGACCAATCAAGTAAGAGCCCTTAAAGCAGGCACAGGGTCCCTCTAAAGAGGAGAGCCTGGCCTGTTCTTTGTTGCTGCCACAGATCGTTCAAACCTGAACAGAGTTTATTTAGTCCCCAGGTTTGGGCAGCCTCTCCCACTCCACCTGTTTTAGGGAGCCGGTGGTAGAGATGACTGGTGGAGCCACAGCAGGTGGAAACAGGGTGGGTGCCAGCACACAGGTGGACCCGTGGCAGAGGTCTCGTGACATCGTGCCAGGTCCTGTGGTGGATGGAGCCCTAGCTGGGTGTTGAAAGAAAGAATCCATGGGGAGGGAAGGATGGGGAGGGGTCTAGCCTGCTCTTGTAGCCACCCACTCTCAGAGGAACTGCATTAATTCCTGCTAAGGTCAGGGTCTCAATGGGACCCCACCTCCCCCACTCCTTAAAAGCCTCATTACCTCCCAGCATCCCTGTTCAAGGTTGCAAAGCACAAAAGTTCTTAGGACATACTCAGACTCTCTTCAAAGCCATGTCCTGGCAGAGAGCAACTTCTGTTAAAGCTCAGAGCAAGGCAGTGAGGGCTCTCCTGAGACCTCAGGACTTTTTTCCCATGGATACCCAGCAAAGACCCTCCATCCATTGCCCACGGGGAGCTGAACTCTGCTGACCAGATCACTTTAACACGCTTGGCAGCCAATGCCCACCCTATCGCCGGGTGAGCCTCTGGATGGAAACAGAACACAGCCCATACTGATACAGGCATGGGAACCCCCTGTGACACCAGCCTGGGCTCTTGACCATAGACTCAGCCGCAGGGTAGATGCCTTACGTCCTTACCATGGGTGGATAGCACAGTCCCCTGGGTCCCCACAGTAGGTCTGGTCCCCGCTGCTGGTTCCCATGTCTTCCAGTCCTGGTTTCACTGCTTGCTCACACCTCTGAAAGTGTAGGAAGCCACAGGTGTGACTTGGCCTCTTCTCTCTTCCCCCAGGACCCAGGGCTGAAGAAGGGCAGGATTTATCTGACTTGAGGAGTCTGACATTCCTGAGGACAGCAGGTGCACAGTAGGTGTCTTAAAATAAACAAGTGACCCTGTGAAAGCATGATGAGAGACAGTAAAAAAGGAAAATCACATTCAACAACAACAACAACATCAACAACAACAACAACAACAACAACAACAACAACAAGTAAAAAGAAAAACCTGCAGAGCAAAATCACACTGGTGGGAGGGGGTTAGGGGAAGTTTGGGAAGTTCTTCAGAAGTCTATCCCCCAAGGGCCTGGCTGCTCTGATCCAAAGTAGTGGTATCATGGGGGATGGAGGTCCCAAAGCATGTTACCCCTATGGCATGAACTCCTCAGGGGTATGATGCCACATTAAGGCTGTAACTGGACTGTGCCAGGCCAGAAGAAGTTTAACGAAATTTAACTGGGTCTCAAAACACCTGCCTCCCAGCTCTGGTTGCTGTCTGGTCCCTGCACAACATCCTGACCCTTTGATGCCCCTCCCTTTTTCCCATTTGCCTGGTCACTTGACAGCAAACTAAAGTGACTCGATCTAAAGGGTCCCACTGCAGTGTAGAACAGACACAGGTCCTATGGTGACTGCAGTTGGCCAGCAGCACCGTGAACCGTGGAGCCTGGAACATGCCCTTATTCAGCTGTGCACAAAATGAGGGTGTTGGGCATGGGGCAGTTGTGTGGTGAACACTGGGTCACAAGGTCTCAGACCAAAGCAAACACTGGATGAGCTGGTGCCAGCCAACTGGGGTGCCAGCTCTTCGAAAGTCAAGCCAACATGACGCCTCTAGGCTTGGCTGTAGCGACAGAGGCTGGGAGAAGGGCCAGCTGTTGTGACTCTAGTCGAGGTCTGGAATAGCTTCTGAAGGAAGGAATGGCCAAGGCACCTGTACACGGGGAAGAAACACCTACCGTGTGGCAAGCACAGGCTGGTAGCAGTAACTTGGTAGCCAGGTAACCACTTTGTCCATGGTGACTACCATCACTTCCTGTCTGGACCACAACCCCCTAAAAGAATTTCTATATTCACCTTTAGCCCTTGTGGGCATATTAGATATGAGGCATGAAATGTTTCCCCCAAATCTCACCAGATTCCATAATTATTCTGCACAAAATCTTCCCTAGAGATGGGCCTATCACCCCAGTCCTTGGGAGACTGAGTCAGGAGGATCCCAAGTTCTGACCCTGTCTGGGCTACAGAGTGGATTTCTAGGAAGATAGTGCTAGGCTACCACTTTGTGGCAGAGCACCTGCCTAGCATCCACAGGGCCTCATGGGGTTCCGTTCTTCCTGGCTTCTCTCTCAGAGCAAAACTCAAGAGTGTTGTGATTGGCGGCAAGCCACACCTAACCTGCTCACCAACACCATCCATTTCTCCCTCCCTGCATCAGCCTCTGCCTCTCCTGAGCCATCTTCCTCTGTGATTGCTGCCTTGCTCCCCAACACTCTCCCTGATGTCTCCTACGCTCCCAGTCTTCACGCCAGGATTTTACCTGAAACGTTTCCTGTCGTGAGCCTTACAGTCCACTGGGTTCTTGTCTTCTACTTGTAAACTCTTAGAGAGTTTAGTTGCTGAATCAGTCCTGAGGTCCAGGAATGGTGGCTGGTGCTTAATAGGTGCCTCAAATCTCTGCTGAGCATGGATGCCATAGCCTTGCAGCCTGCACAGACTCTCTTGCCCGCATCCCTCCTACTCCTTGGGGACGCCGTTGTAGACCAGAGATGAACCATCACACCGTGGTTCTGGCTTTCAGCCACAGCCTCTTGCTAGCACCAGACTACAGACCCCGGAGCATGCTATGGAGTCATCATCTATATTTTACAGGTGAACAACTGGCCCAGACAGGTGAAGCCCAATGGTGCTCCCAGCCCAGTGCTCTTTAGTGGGTAACAGTGATGCTGCTTCTGAGCTGGGACCCTGCTTCTCAGGGATAGACCCACTGCTACTCAGTGTGCAGTCATCTCAAGTGGGACACCCAGAGAGACCACTCCCCAGAAGCCACGCACAGTAGGGCACTCAAACCAGCCCGCCTCTCCCCTGAGGCTCCTACCCTGTCTGACCCACAGCACACCAGAGTTACTGGCCTGTGACTCTCCCCAAGTCACCTTGTATGTCAGCCAACTTTCCATTACTGTAACAAATACCTGAGATAAATCAAATTAGAAAGTGACAAGGTGAACTTTGGCTCAGAGGTTTTCAGTCTGTGCCTGATTGGCTCTGTTGCTTTGGGCTGGTGGTTATGGTGCAGCGGCACAGCAGAGGCTCCATCACCAATAGCTAGTGTGAAAGATGAGGGTTCTGATGTCCCCTTTAAGAGCACAGCCCCCCAAGACCTAACTCCCCTACCTCTTACAGGTCTCATCGAAGCTCTGTAGTACTAAGATAAGGACACGGCATGCAGCTGGGTGGCTGCATGCCATGAATATAGGAGGCAGAACTTGCTAAGAGATGGTGGCCCTGGACCTTGTCCAGGTCTTACTATGCCAACCTCTGCCACTTGGTAATGATTCTGTGAACTGGTGACCTTGATCTGCGTTCTTTGCTTTTGTGTTACATATATTGGTGAGGACAGAAGCTGTGGAAGCTCTGTGGGCCATTGGGCAATGGGACTGGGGATCCTGAAAGCCCTCTGGGAACCAGAAGGACTCTGTCCAGACTTCGTCACACACTTTTCCTGTGAAATGGACTAAAGGGCCATGTGTGGAGTTGACCACTATGTCTGTCCTGCAGTCCAGGTTGGTAAGGATCACTCAGTGGATGTCGGGTTTGTGTTTGTTGAGTGAATGTCCAACCCAATGGACTCACCCTCTGAGGGCATCTGTTCTCCAGGCTGTGTGCTAGGACACTTGGCAGGGTTGACTGAGAGCTTTCAGAAGGAGTGTGTGGGCAGTCCACACAACCTTGTTCATGTAACTACTGAAGACACAGAGGCCCAGGAAGCTGAAGCACCAAACACAGGACTCCACAGCTGGAAGAGATGTGATTAATCCCAGACTCCATCACGCTGTGGTTCTGGCTTTCAGCCACAGCCTCTTGCTAGCACCAGACTACAGACCCTCGAGCATGCTGTGGAGCAGGCAGTACAGTTGTCCCCAGAGCACGGCCCTTGGCAGAGCAACCCTCACAGACAACCTCCATCCGTAGCCCAGACAGAGGTGGCTATGTGCAAGCCACCATCATCTTCCCTGGAGTAAAGGCCATTTCAGAGTTGAACAGTAATGCACAATGCCAGTTTTATGCTGTGTAAGACCCTGCACGTGAAGAAATTCCACACGAGGAAGACCGCCTCTATTCATATATTTTTGTTGTAAAATATGGTGTCTGCAGGTGGATCTCCTTCCCACTACACCACCAGCTCTTGCTGCAAGGGAACCCTGGACCCAGGCAGCCAACAGCTTGTCATGTGATGTCCCTGCTGTGATGTGTCTGAATTAGAGACACGCTTCTTGCAAGATCACTAGCAAAGCACCTTAGGAAGAAAGGGGTTGTCGTGGCTCAGTTTGATGAAGTTGGGGGGGCGTGGCAGCAGAAGAGTGAGGAGAAAGGTCACAGGTCACATTGCTTATACGGTCACACAGCAGAGAGAGCAATGCCAGTGCTTAGTTTGCTTGCTCCTCTCTGTTCAGTGTAGGACCCAGGTGGTGTTGCCCGCATTGAAAGGGGCGTCTCCTATCTCATTTAACCCAGTCTAGAAAACTCATTTACAGACACACCCAAAGGTTTGCTTCCATAATTACTCTAAACCCTACCAAGTTAGGCATCAGAATTACCCATTACAGAGCCCTCCTCTGATCCCTCAATCCCCCTACTCAACCTGCTCTTTAGTGTCATAAGCACTTAGTGAAATCACTGTACAGCTTTGGAATGTCTTCTCTACCAAGTATAGTGTAGACATACGAATTCTCCAATAAAACCACTGCAAGATACAGTTGGAGATGGGCAGACTTGTCAACTCAACCACTGAGGGTCTCCTTGGGTACTACAAAGCACACCTCAGGGTGTGTACGTAAAGCATTTCCTAAGAGGTGACCTGAGAGGGATATCCTATGTAGAACATGGACAGCAGGCTGGAGCCATGACAGGATACAGAGAGAAAGAAAGAAATCTTGAGTGCAGTCTTGGGGCTTCCACTCTGCTCCTGGTTGCTTTGTCACAAGCCCAAACACAGAAACTATAAGCTGAGGACCAAGCCCTCCAAAATCCTGAAACAATGCATACCCGGCCTCCCTTAAGTTGCCTGTCACAACTGTTAGCAGCAACAAAAGCTGACAATGCATAATTTCCCAGTGGTCTTGGCCTGAAATCTTCCATCCAGCAATATATCCATTTATCCACACATTCCTCCACTCACCTGTTCATCTACCTACCCATCTATCAACTCATCATCCATCCATCCATCCATCCATCCATCCATCCATCCATCCATCCATCTATCCACTCATCTACTTACCCACCTACTTATCCATCCATCCATCCATCCATCCATCCATCCATCCATCCATCCATCCATATATTCATCCATCCATATATTCATCCATCCATCTACCCATCTGCCCATCTATTTACCCACATTCTTGTCAATCTATCTATGTACCCACCCATCCATCCATCCATCTACCATCCACCCATCCACCTATCCATCCATCTATCACCCAACTACTTACTCACCCATTTATTCAACCATCTGTGCATCCATCCATCCATCTTTCCAACCATATACCCACCCACCCATTTATTTATCAATCCATCCACCCACCATTCATCTATACATATATTTACCCATTCATCCATCAACCCATCCTTCCAACTAGTCATCCACCCATCTATTTACCCATCTATGCACACACACATCCATCCATCCACTCATCCACCCATCTATTTACCCACCCACTTATCCATCTATCTATGCACCCACCCACCTGTCTGTCCATCTATCTGTTCACCCACCTACTTATCCATCCATCCACCCATCTACCATCCATCCATCTACCCACCTACCCACACATCCATCCACCCACCCACCCACCCACTTATCCATCCATCCATCCATCCATCCATCCATCCATCCATCCATCCATCCATCAGTCCACCCATTCACCCACCCATTCATCCACTCCCCTTCTATCTAATTGTGTACTAAACAGTGTGGTAAGGCTTTTCTGAAACTAACTGCTAAGAGATTGACAAGTCTGAGTCTTTGCTGTCATCTCCCATTTTGTCCATGCGCTGCCCTTTGAGAGACAACCCCCATGCTAAAGCAACATGTCTCTTCTTGCCATTCCTTTCCTCCTGTTTGTGTTTCATGACATCACCCTCAACATGTATTCTTGCTTTACCTGACACTCCCTGCTCCCCACTGTCTCTCCATAACCCAGAGTGATCACTGGTGCAAACAGAGTGCTCCACAAGATGAAACAAGAATAAGGATGTGGAAGAGACCCATAATCGTAAACGGGGAAGAGATGTGTTGCTTTCCCACATGAGATTAGAAAGAACGGCTTGAGTGGTGGAATATGTGGATAAATTGGATGGATGGATGGATGGATGGATGGATGGATGGATGGGTGGATGGGTGGATGGGTGGATGGGTGGATGGATGGCTGGTTGGATGGATGATTCAATATATTTATGTACGTAAGGGTAGTTGTATGATGTATGTATGTATGTATGTATGTATGTATGTATGTATGTATGTATGTATGTATAAATAGACTGATAAACAGAAAGAGCCAAGCACTTCGCTTTAGATCCTCCAAGCTGGGTGGTGTCCCTTCTCAGGAACAAGAACAGTTCCTGGCACACTCTTCTCTGGTTCTTTCCATCTTGGTTTTTTCAGTCCCTAGGAATTGCACTTCATTTGTCTGTTGTCCAGAGTCCTCCCACCAGGGAAAGGCAATTTTGGCAGCCCCTGCCCCTTTATAGTCATGCTGTACCCCACAAGCCCATGCCTTATTCATGAGACAAAGAAGGGTGTGTGTTGATGGCCAAGACCTCATACATCCTAAGGATATGTATTGGACAAGGTTCAGATACTTTCAGAATCTGAGGGCAGATGCTGAACACTCAGTGCAGGCTTTCTCTTCCAGGAGGAAACTGTTCATCAAAGAAACCAACTTAACAACAGGACCATAGGGTCAGGAGCCATTCTTAGCATTTTTTAAGGTGAGTTGCATTCTCCCTGAGCAAAGGTGGAAACAGGCTGAGTACTACTCCTGGTCTGGGGACCCTCAGGGCTGCCTCTGTTTACTTTCCCCACAGGCCTCAGTAATTTCTCCTAGGGTATCACTGCCAAAGCCACTAGTTGGGGTGTTCTGCCGTGGTCCCAGATACAACTGCACATGGCCTGAGAAGGAATCCAGGTACCATTTGCCATGGAGAGTAAACACTGTCCAGAGAACTCCATCCACGTGACCTTGGATTGAGAGCACCAGACCATGAAAAACCTTTGACAAAACCCCTTTGCCTCAAGAGGTTGAATTCTAATTACAGGCTGTTATAGGCAATTGACCTATTATTTCTCACGCTGAGCCTGGGGATGTCCACTTCTCTTTCCTTGTATGTTCTGTTTTCAGAAGGCCAGTGGACACACCAAGCTTCCTTCTGCTCTGCTCCTCATGACTCACAATCACGCTTGTACTCAGAGATCCAACTTCTCAAGTATAGCATGGACCAGGAATTGGGCAGGGTTGGAGGCAGGCTCAGTGATCCAACCTCTTAGGAACAGCATCATGGACCAGATGTTGAGCAGAGTTGGGGGCAGGCTTTGCCTGTTGTAGTATATGAGATCAGGGTTGTTATTGTACCTGTCTCTTAGGGAGAAAGCTGAAGTTGTGTATGCCAGGGTTCGGGGTGGGCTATCCTCTGTGGGACCAGAAGGAAACACTGAGTGCTTTGCAGACCATTGACTCATCAGCCAATGGGATCAGAGACTTTAGTTCTGGGAAACTGGAGGCCTTTGGAAGTCTGGGCTCTCAGACTATCATCACTTGCAGGTACATGTTCCCCAGAGTCATAGAGCAGAAATGTCAGAAGAATCTAACATGGAGTTCTGAGAACCTGTCTCTCTTTTATCTCTCTGGTTGCTGTATTTGTGTACATTCATGGGGTTAGTTCTATGTGCCAACTTGACTTGGGTACAAGGTACCCAGACGTTATGGCTAAACATGATTTCTGAGCATGTTTCCTGGAGATATTCGTGTGGCAGGGGACAGGGACAAGGTTAAAGCTGAGGTGATGGGCAGAGAAATGCAGGTTGTCTTCCTCCAGTGGATCACATGATCCTGTGCATCTCATCTGTCTGTGGACCACATCCTCCTGTAGATCACATCTCCCTATGGACCACACCCCTCTGTAGAACTCCCCCCTTGTGGTCCATGTGTTTGGGACACATGCCCTGTGAACTGCATTCCTCTGTGGACCACATCGTTCTTTGAACCCAATGTCTCTGTGGTAAAGCAGAAACTTTTGGTTTCTTTGGAAAGTCAGTTACGTCAAATGATGTTTTGCTGGGGCACACACGTGAAGGGGTGTGTCGCTATAGGAGACATGAAAAAGAATGTTTTTCTGAAGTAGATACGGGTGAAAGGATGTTTGGGTTTAGCAAACATGCAAAAGGATGCGTGGTGAAGGAATATAAATATGACCCCACAGACAGTGGGAGACGAGCACTGAGCATTGGTTTGCTTTGTTCTGCCTTTCTATCCTTCAACGACACGCATGTATTGGTTCACCATACATCGTGCCGCTGAGCTCCGCTTGTGGCGATCCCGGAGAGAAACTTGCCAAAGGACTTCTCGTGAAGTCCCTGTGGCTTCTCTCCTCTTCTGCGGTCTCAGGTAGGTTGGCAAGCCATGTGGTTTCTTCAGGATTGAACTGCAGTTGCTGGTTTGTGTGTGGTGACTGCCAGGTAAACTGGACTGAAGCTAGCTGCTGATTCGTATTTGGTGTTTGCCTTTGGAACTGAACTACTGTTAGTTAGTATCCTGACAACGAAGACTGGACTTGCCCCCAAAGAACTCTTCCCAAGCAGGTCTACTTCTACTACATCCTAATGACTTTTCTCTTTCACTATCTCTGGTGGGTGGTGGGCTAGAGGAGAGGTTAAATGCTTAATAGAGTAGGTTGGGAAAAAGTTATGCCTACACGGCAGATCACATTCTTCTGTGGACATCCCTTGTGAGCGTCATCTCCCTGTGGACCACACTCTCACGGGCTACATCTCCAGCATACCACTCCCATCCCCCACCCAATGAACTCTAGGCAAGTTGCTGAGGTCTAGACCAGATCCTCATGCTTGCTAGCTAAGCGCTGTACTGTCAGGTGGCTTCCCAGCCAGGTGCCATGCAGGCCATTGAAAACCAAACGCATCTCTCCTCTCACTGTCTTTAAGCTGGAACCTCTGTTTTGGATTTTCAGCGTGAGCTTGGTTAGCTCATCTTCTGGACCTCAGACCACTTGGTTCCTGTGAGCTGCAGGCTGATCGGTCCCCTTAGAGAAACATTCGGCTTCTGTGAGAACCCAGACTAATCATGCACACCTGCTTTTTAGAGGGGTCAATCTGAAGCTCTGGTACTATGTGGCTGTGTGATGGTGGGAAGTGGCAACCAAGAGAGCTCAGAGTCCTAGGGGTCAGTCTTGTTGTCTTTGCCTGAAGGGGCCACACAACTGGGGCATTGAAGACACGGAGGAGTGAATTTGCCAGGGAAGGGACCTGTGGGTGACTTCTCAGCTCTTCACCCTGACCCCAAGGGCCTTCTCTGCCTCCTTGATTCCTGGCTCATTTCTGTCCCTCAGCCATCTGTACCATCATGTCCCCTGAGCTTCCCCCTAGGTCCCATGGCCACATGTCTCCTCTCCTTCCCCTCCTCCCCTCCTCCCTCTCCTTCTTGCCATCCTTCCTCTCTTTCCCTTTCTCTTCCTTCTCTTCTTCCTCTTCTCCTTCCTTTCCCTTCCTTCTCCTTTTCCTTCCTGCCATCCTTCCTCTCCCTCTTCCCTTCCTCTTCCTTCTCTTCCTCTTCTCCCCCTCCTTGTCTTCCCTCCTCTCCCTCCCCCCTTTCTCTTCCTTCTCCTCTTCCTCTTCTCTTTCCTCCTCCCTGTCTTCTCCAAGATGAAATGTACTCCTTTCTAGGAACCTTGCTGGTCCGGTTCCACTTTGCTGCTGTGAAGCTGCCATTAAGTGGGCTGTACACATCACTCCCTTCCTTGGGATGGGGCCTGAGAACAGAAATCTTATTTGAGCAGGAATTAACTGGCAGAGAGGAAGCCACGCCCTCCAGACACTGAGCTGAGTCAGGAGGAGGAGCTTGGTTGGAGGACCCAGACCAATACAGCAGGCTAGGCTGGCAGTGTGCAGAGCCTGGGGCCAGCTCAGGGTCCTCCCTTAGTAAGAATAGCTGGCCTAAGCATTGTTGGTGAACAAGTACCCTGTGGTGGCCTGTGGGGTGTGTGTTGTTTGTATTCATGTGTGGTGTGGTGGTGGTGGTGGTGGTGGTGTTTGGTGTATGTGTGTGTTGTGTGTTGTGTGTGTGTTATATGTGTGTATTGTATGGTGTGTGTACATGTGTGTTGTGTTGTATGTGCATGGTATGGTGTTTGTGATGTGTATGTGTGTGTGCGCGTGTGTGTGTGCGCGTATGTGTGTGCGTGTGTGTGGTATGGTGTGTGTGGTGTTTGGTGTATGTGTATTTTGTATGTTGTGTGTGTTGTGTGTGTTGTATGTGTTGTGTGTTTTGTATGTTGTGTGTGTTGTGTGTGTTGTATGTGTTGTGTGTTTTGTATGTTGTGTGTGTTGTGTGTGTTGTATGTGTTGTGTGTGTTGAATGGTGTATGTGTGTGTTGTGTTGTGTACGTGTGGTATGGTGTTTGTGATGTATGTGTGTGTGGTATGGTGTGTGTGGTGTGTGATATATGTTGTATGTTATGTATGTGTGTATGTGTGTATATGTTTGTGTGTGCATATGTGACTGTGCTTCTGTGTATGTGTGTGGTGTGTGTATAGTGTTTGGTGTGTGCACGATGTTTTTGTGTATACAGTATGTGTATGTGTTATGTGGTGTGTGGTGTATGTGTGTGTGGTATGGTGTATGTGTTGTGTGTTCTGTATTGTGTGGTATGTGGTGTGGTATGTGGTGCATGATGTGTGGTGTGTGTATGTTTGTATGTGCATGCATGCATGTGCTTCTGTGTATATGTGTGGTGTATGTGTGGTGCGTGTGATGTATGATGTGTGTGTGTGTGTGTGTGTGTGTGTGTGTAAAATCTCTGGGTACTTGGGAGTAAAAACTTAGAGAAAGGGAAGTAGGAACATTTTAAGGTCAAAGCCAACAGGTCATGAACTTCATTCAGGAACAAGAACACTGGAACAGAGAAGCTTGTGATCGGTGGAGGGAAGACATTCTTCTCAGTGTTTTAGAAACAATGTGTCTGTAAGTGCCCCCTGTCATTGTCCCTTTTATGTCCCCAGCAAACATGCCAGCTTCAAGGAGATGCCCCTTCTGCAGAGGAGAGAAGTGAGGCTCTGAGAGGGGCAGAGGCCTGCTTAGGTCAGGGAGGTTTCAACATCACAGGGAGGTGCTGGAGGGTGGAATGGAGAAGTGTGGAGGCTGGGGGACATCAGTCTCCAGCATGGGTGTAATGTCCTAGACCTCCTCAGTAGCCTGACCCTTCTGCTGGTGTAGGACAGGCTTGTTGGCACTTCCCTGATGCCTCCCAGGAGCCCTGGCTTCCCACACCTCCCCAACTCCCCAAGGGCTCAAATATGTGCTGTCTCCATGAAGATCACCCTCTCATAGCCTTGGTGACCATGAACTCTTCAGGGACCTTCAGTGTTTCAGTCAGAAACACTGGACATATTTATAGGACAACCAAGGCCCAGAGAGAGAAACAAGCTGCTTGTTCCCACAGTGAGGTGAGCTGAGGTTGGGGATGGATTCAAACTCCTGTATCTTCTTTCTTAGAGGAGCCTATACCATGTCCCCAGGCAGTCACTGGAGCAGTGATGTCACTGCTGTCCAAAGAACAGCCCTGACAGACATTCTGGCAGTGCCAGGGAGCATGAGTGAATCATCCAGATACTGTTGCTCCAGATACTCCATATGCCCCAGATACTCCATATGTCCCAGATACTCCATATGCCCCAGATACTCCAGATGCCCCAGATACTACAGATGTCCCATGTACTCCAAGCACTCTAGATATTATTATTCTTCCTTACAACTGAAGATTGACACCCGGGGAGGATAAGAGTCTTATGTATCAAGGTCACACAGCTTAAGGTCATGAGAGACCAGAAGATTAGGCTGGGTCCTCTCTATCATGTCTTTATCACACACACTGGGAACTCAGACAAGCTTCCTTCACTGTGGACAAAGACAGGCTATGAGCTGAGCACTCACTGGGCAGCTGAAACCTCCAGGGCCTCCACAGCCCAGCAGGTGATGAGGACTTTATTTTGTGGTTGCCATGACTGACGTGCCCAGCTCTGTCCCCTGTGGTCCAGACTAAGCATCAAGTCTCAACTGTTTGAGTTGGTGACACTAACAGACTTTGGGACCCATCTTTCCAGCTGTATGACCTTGGGAGGGCTATTTATGATAGGCTTCTCTTGTCCTTACTTTCCTCATCTGCAAACTAGAAATAATAGTGGTATTTCAGATCCCTTCCTGCGTTCCCCGTGCCAGCCACAACTGGAACACTTGAGCAGAAGGCAGGCTTCCTGGAAGCAAGAACTAGAGTCAACCGGAAGAATGTGAGCCATGGAAGGTGGTAGGTAGAAGAGGGCTGAGGTCAGCCAAAGGTTTGAAAGAGACTCTGGACCTCGAAGGGCCGGGTTATCCTTGCATTCATAAGTGGGGAGGGATAGGGACTATCTTGATTTGCAATGCCCTACTCCTGGGAGAGGATGGGTTCTCCCCACGCTTGGGGATGTCTGCGATGAGCAGTCCGAGTTCCAGGCCTCTGTGTCTGCAGTGAGGTGGGATAAGCTAACCTGGAGCAGGGAGTTACTGCTGCTCTGGGGGTCCTCAGGAGGCCACTCCTTCAGAGGCTTGGGTGAGAGCAGGAAGCAGCAAGCATTCCTCATGGCCGCCTCCCCTACACCTCACTGGGCAGGAATGTCAGGGGGATGGCGCTTATCTCTCCCCTAAGAATCCCAGGAGGCTGTGTCCCATCAGCTATTTGTCCAGACGGGTCCTAAATCAGGGCTCCTCCCCCTCCTCATCCCCCACAGGTGGTGCAGAATCCGGACCTCTGCCAACCCAGACACCAAGGAGTCTGAGCACAAGCAAGCGGCCACACAGACCCGCTGCAGCCCGGGATGGCCAAGGGTGGCTGGGTACTGGACATGGTCGCAGCAGGGGCTGACACGGACTTAACTTGGACAGGCCTGGTTTTGAGTTGATCTCAATCCGGCCTCAGTTCCCTCATCTCTGAAATGGGCGTATCCACAGGCTTCTCTTGGGTGCCGACAGGACCACCTACAGCCCCTGCCTTGGCTGCTCTAGCTACCTTGACTGGTCCACATCCTCCTCTTCTGTCTCATTAAACGCACATACACTCAAGCCGCCCACGGCTTTGCCCGGCGGAACCCACTTCTTCCTTCCGCAAACTCCCTAAACATTCTAACACCTTCCTATGGCTTTTCCAGCTTGGCTAGTATCCATTTATTTTGGGACTTCCTTCTGGGAGACTACGTGGGTCAAGGGGAAGACACCTCCCCCCCGCAACCCCCCTCCCCAGTTGTTGAAATATAGCACCAGGTCTTCCCTTCCAGTCTGATTTCACAGCCCTGTGGAACACAGTGGTTATAAATAACACGCTATAGAATATGCTAGAAGGTGCTAAGTGCTATAGGAGAGAAGCAGGCAGGGGAGGGGGGAGGTTGGGTGTCGCGGGGGTGGGAGTGGGTGCTGGGATCTTAACAGGGCTGCTATTTATAGTCTTATCTCTTCCTGTAGGAGCTTCCAGCTTGACGTCTGTCTGATGATGTGCACCATCCTGCTTGCTAAGCGCTTAGGCACGTTCATATGTGTGCGTATGTGTGCATGAATTTTTAGGGCGTGTGTGCAAACAGCCTGTACACCGCTGAATGTGCAGACCCCCTGAAATATAACACCAGAACAGGGAGATCCAGCAGACTCTTTGAGTCAGTTTTTCTCCAAACTCACCACTCAGGGGTTCCTCAGATGGGGAAACTGAGGCTGTGGGGGGCCGTGGGGCTCACACCAGGGCGCATAGCCTGCAGAGAGCTTGGCAGGGGGTGGGATTCCTATTCTGTAGACACCCAGGGGTCTTTCCATAGAGCCAGGCGGTGGAGAAGCAGGAATAAGGTTCAGGCCTGAATTTTTCTTCCTGTCCCTCCCACCCTAGAGGCCACTTAAGCGTCGTATAACTGCTCTGTGATGTATGGAACTCTCTGGCCGCGCATAAACGGAGGGTCACATGCCAGGCAGGAATGCCCACAGACTTCTTCCCATTCTGTGAAATACGCGCCTCCTTTGACTGGGGTTTGTTTTATTAGACCCACGGCAGTGAGGGGCCTGTGTAGCTAAACCAGCTTTCCATCACTCCTTTCTCCCGAGAAGCAGCAGTGTGGTACATGAAGAGAAAAGGCTTGCTTTCTCTGTTCTTTCTCAGCACAGACCCTCAGAACTACATCTTCCTGGCCCAGGGCAGGCTGCACGCACGCACGGCAGGCCACTTGAGGTCTTGTGCCTGGAGAAACGGCTTTTGATCTTACGGGAGAGGGGGTGCGGGGTGGGGCGGGGAGGTAGTGAGTTTGGCACAGTCCCTTGACATTGCTTTCTACAGATTCATTAATCCTGCACCAGACCTCTTGAGGCCACCTCATGTGGAGGAGATGTGGGAGAGCCTTACATCTCAGGACTGTGGCATTCTGTTCCCATCTGATGCCTTAATCTGGGACTTGGGGGTGGGGTAGGGGCGGGGCTGAGGCTTGTTCTGGGCGGGGCTTGTTTCCATTGGAGCTTGTGGCCTTGGGGCTTCGGCAGGCATCCCTGCCTCGTGGCAGTCCCCTGGGGATATGTGAAGTAATCCTGTCTGTCTGCCTAAGCTTGTGGAAAGAAACAACCATGGCCTTAAATGCTTCTGGATGAATTTGAGTAGCAAGACAAAATAGAGCTTACGTCTTCCAACCTGACCCGCCCCATTCTCCTTCAGAAGAGGATGAGAAGAAAGACTTCGAGGCCAAACTGGACTTGGCTTCAAATTCTTCCCTGCGCGGCTCCCGCGTTACCCCACTGACTCTCTAGAGTCAACGTGCAGGCCAGCACATGCGCAATGGCTCCGTTTGTTTCTCGGGGCTCTAGCACGGTGCTGAGTGTCCAGTTCCCCAGGGTGTACACCAGAGAATAGGAGTGAGCTTATTATGACTCTAGGTCAGTGGTTCTCCAGCTTCCTGATGCTGTGACCCTTTTAAACAGTTCCTCATGTCGGAGTGACCCCCAACCATAAAGTTACTTTTGTTGCTACTTCATAACGGCAATTTGGCGACTTTTATGAACCACAATGCAACTATCTGTGTTTTCCGGTGCTCTTAGGAGACCCCTACAAAAGGGTCACCTGACCTTCAAGGGGGTCACGATCCGCAGTTTGAGAACCACTAGAATAGGGACCTTGCGATTGAATTAAGGGAAAGCAAAACACTATGCAAATGAATGGGTGTGGCCATTGCTTTCTTTTCTGTGCTCCTAGGACTGAACATAGGCTTCTGATTACTGAGCTACAGACTGGCTGTAGCTCAGACCATCCTCCAGCCTGGAGTTTAGCCTCCTGAGCAATTCAGTGTGAATGTATTTCAGAATTAAGTACCAGGCAGGCGTGACTCTTTTGGTGAGCCATGTTTTGAGTTTGGATCTGACATGTGGAGTGGGGGTTGGGGGTCGTTCACTGCTGGGCTGTACTCACGTGTCAGCACCACCCGGAGGATCTCCTTGGCTGTGACACACATTCAGGAGACGTCTTTTGTAATGTCCAGCACATTCTGGGGACTTTGTCAAGGATATCTTCCAGACGCTTCAATTCCTTCTCTTCCAACCTTTGGACCTTCAGAATGGATCCCGAAGAGCTTGTGCAGTTAGGTATCATCACCACAGACTCATCTGGGAAACTCGAGGAGGTGATTTCTCTTCTGTGTGGAGGTGGTAGAGCGCCCATACACAAGTTAAATTGCTCCAACATTGCTGGGTAATGCTGTCACACGGGATCCCCGTTGTATTTGAGGACATGGAACCCACTGTGTCCTGGTGGGACCTGAGTGTACTGGGTCCAATCACAGGTAACCGCTTCTCTACCTTTCCTTCTTGCTGTCAAGGTGGCAGGCATTGTGGGAAAAGACATCTTCCTTGGCCAGGGTATGCTGCCCTCATGCACAGCCCTGTGGTTCCTAGGCTGGACTGCATGGACAAGTAGCAGCAACCTGGAAACCTCCTGGCTTCCTCTATTGGCTGCCCTGAGATTCTGCCCAAGGCCAGGGTTTCCCCACTAGCCAACATCTCTAAATCCTAGGGGCACCATTGCATTTTGGAATCTCTCCCCAATGGCCCCAGTGACAGTCGATTGCCAAGTGCCCCAAGGAAACCCTGACTGTGAGATACCATTTATCAGAAGGAGCTGGCCTCGGGCCAGTTGTTTCCCATCTCATCTACCAGTGAGGGGAAGCGCTCACACAGATCTACCCAAGAGTCACAACTCTCTTATTTTCTTATCTCTGGCTCTCGCTTCTCTCCTCGAGATGTGAGATACCACGAAGATCTCAGCTTTTTTGCTTTGAGGCTTTGTAAATCTGAAGCCCCTATTCCAGGCCAAAGCCTTCACACCTTGGCCAGTCTCCAGTCTCCCACACCACCGGCAACTAGATGATCCTGCCAGAACCCTCAGGAGCTGGGTAATGTACAGGCAGTGTAGGGTGATGTGACACAGAGGGATGAGTTTGGTGACCCAGTTCCTGTCACTCACCTGGAGATACCAGTGGCCACTCAGGGCCTTGACTTCTCTTCTCAGAAGTGTCTACACTGACTCTCCTTATTCCCAGTGAGGTGTCTAAGTGACACTAGGATATGACCTTCCTGAAGACAAAGACACTGCTTTAGTGTTTCTGGTTCTGGTTAAGTGGTTCTATCAGGCCCCTGGTCATTGTGTTTAGCCCACAACGGGTAGGATTCTGCATTGGAAGGCTTTTGCCTCTTGGTGCATGACAAGCACACCCACACCCAGGTGCTATCTTCCCAGGGCCCTGCATTTTTCCTGGATGCTGAAGAGATCTCTGTAACTCTCCCTCTGACTCAGCCACTCAAAGCTTTGGAGGCTTTCTCCATAAAGTAGAGGTGGCGATCTCTTCTTCCATCATCTCCTCCTCTTCCTCTCCCTCCTCCTCCTCTTCCAATACCTCCTTTTCTTCCTCTTCTTTCTCCTCTTCCTCCCCTCCTCCCCTTTCATCTCCTCCTCCCTTCTCTCTTTCTCCTCTCCCTTTCCTCCCTCTCCTTCTCCCCTTCCTCCCTTCTCCACTCCTCTCCTCCCCTCCTCCCCTCCACTCCTCCTCTCCCCTCCTCCCTTCCCCTCTCCCTCCTTCTCTTCCTCCTTTCCTCCCTCTCTCCTCATCTCCTTTTCTCCCTTCTCCTCTCCCTCCTTCTCTTCCTCCTTTCCTCCCTCTCTCCTCATCTCCTTTTCCTCCCTTCTTTTCTCCCTTCTCCTCTCCCTCCCCTACTCCCTCCCTTTCTCCCTTCTCTCCCTTCCTTTTTCCTTCTCTGCCTCTCCTCCCCCTCCTCTCTTTCTGGCCAAGTCAATGGGCTTCAGGTTCAGTGAAAGGCTTTGTCTAAAAAAATAAGATAGATGGGTGTTAGGGGACAGCTCAGTAAGTTATCTAACTTACTAACATGAAGGCTGAGGTTTAGATCCCTCGCACACACGTGAAAGCCATGAAGAGTAGTGGCTTGCCTGTAACCTCAGGGATCAGGAGGCAGAGACAGGGCATCTTCAGGGCAAGCTAGGCAGTCAGACTAGCATAATCAACAAATTCTGTGTTCAACAAGAGAACCGGCCTAGTAAATAAAATGGAAAGCAACTGAGGAAGAAACCTTTCTACATGCACACACAAATATATGCACATGGACTGATCCCACATATAGCCACATGCATGCCAATAAGCCTACATACATGTACACACACACACACACACACACACACACACACACACACACCACACAAAGTGGAAAGCAGCTGAGAAAAACATCTGATGCCAGCCAATGACCTCTGCATACCCATGTACACATGCATATATACACACCTCTACACATGTACATATACACATGTGTGTGTTTTGTAACAAAGGATGTCCAGCTACTCAGTGGAAAAGCACAGTGTTGGGTTTTTAAAATGTTATAGGGTCTCTATTGTGATTACATCCAGCAAAGACTCAAGACCACTAGTAGGATGTTTACCAGAGAAGGAAATTTCCAAGCTCCCAGATCACCTAGGGATCAAAAATCTGTTGATAGCACATTTAGCTAGATAGAGGGCAGTTACCAAGTTCTCCAAGTATGCCATAGTGCTTGGAGAATGGAAATAGCTATACGTGGGAAGACCTTTTAGGTCCCACCTTCACCAAATAGTCAAATTTAGTCCTCCAACAGTGAGGTCTAGGGAGGGACTCTGTGTGTCTCATGAGGAGATACCATCAGAGTGTGTCTCTGGAGTGACTATAGAAGAATTTGAGACCGCAGATCAATCAATAGGCAAAATGAAAGCCTAGGACCTTAAAAACATAACCCACCTGACTAAAAAGTATTGACGTTGGACTGGAGAGATGGCTCAGTGGTTGAGAGCAGCGGCTGCTCTTCCTGAGGACCCTGGTGTGATTCCCAGCAACCACATGATGGCTCACAATTGTCTGTAACTCCAACCCCAGGAGATCCAATGTCCTCTTCTGGCCTTCTTGGTCATTTCACATGCTCGCAGTACGTAGATCTGTGTACAGGTAAAACATTCAAACACATCAAACAAAGTAAAACCCTTTTTAAAAACGCTGATCATCAAAAAAGAAAACTATTAAAGGCGAGGGACTATTCTAGATTTAAAAATCAGGGGAGCAGACTCAAAGCTTCTGATGACCCAGGCTGAGATCATTGATCTGGTCACTAATCAAGGCTTGAAGCATATGTAGGACAGGTGGGCTCTCGGGATGGTTATATGTTTGTGAGGGTGAGGTGGTTTCAGGACAAGGTCCTTTTGGTATAACACAAAGAAGAGTTTAATAGTCATGTGCTTCGAAGGAGGGGAAAGGAGGGGGAGGGTGGAGGAGTGGGAGGGGAAGGGGAAGGAAGGTGGAGGAGTGGGAGTAGAAGGAGGGAGGGGAGGGGGAGGGAAGGGGGAAGGGGAGGGAGGGGGAAGGAGGGGGAAAACATCCCTGGGGCTCTTTGGAACCCTAGCATTATGGGATGCACATATCTACATCTGAACTTCAGGGTCTCAATTTCCACCCTTTGCTGGTCCAAAACTTTCTGGCTGTCATGTGACATCTGAGTAACTTTCAGCTGGAGAACAGCCCTCCAGGGGCCCCATTTCCTTCACCTGCTGTTGAGGGTAGTGTGGGCAAGTACCTACCACACTGCCAGGAGTGCTATGCTGAGCTCTGCATCCAGGTGTCCAGCCTAACACCCCAATGGAGAATCTGAGGAGATGAAGGAGGGAGAAAGAAAGGCCATGTGCTGGACTTTCCCAGGCTGTCCCTGCTCTCAGGCCATCCCTCCTGGCTCCCTGTTAGTTCTTCTGAATCACTGGAATTCCACTGGTTCTCCTCAGCCTCTCACAGTTGGCCTGTTGATGGGTGGTCCCCAACCTCTCAAGTGCATGCCCAATGCCCGTCCCTGCCTCTATAATGCTGTCTCCTGCTTCTCTTTTCTCTTCACCCTGGGTCAGTCACCACAGCACCTGTAGGGGTATGCCCCTCTTCCCGTTTCCCTCTCATCCGTCACTCTGCCCTGTCTGTCAGTCTGTCTCCCTCTGTCCTGCTCTCTTTGGACACACATGGCCTCACCTCCCCCGTATGTTTGATGGCTTCTCCTCTGCAGGACTGCGGAGCTGGCTTACTTGGGTACAGGTCTGAACTCTGGCTGTTAGGGGAAGGGGTGGGATTCTCTTCAACCTCTCTGGGCCTCAGTGGCCTCATTTTCCCCAGTAGTGGTGTGAACAGACCACCCACACCTGAGTGTGAGAGTCAGCTGGAAAGACCACTCCTGAGGTTCCAATTGGCTCTTGCAACCCACCCCTGGTGGCTCTGGACAACTACACACCTTGTGTCCCCCACAGCAGCCTCACCATGCTAGCCTTGGTCTCCTCTTGTCATGCCTTGGTCTCCTCTTCTGGACACTCAATCTGTGATTTTCAAACGAGCCCCATGTTCTTTGAGCCCCGTCTTCACTGTAAAGTTAGCTTTTCATCCCTTCCCCTTAAGTGAATCTGACTACAGAGACTAGAAGTGAAAGTATTGGTAACTCACCAGGTATCCAACATGTGCCACTAGGTTCTGGGTAGCCTGTTCCAAAGTAGTTACGTTTCATTCTTTCTACACCTTTATTCGAGTGTCAGGGTGTTTTGGCTTGTGAGATTTTGTCTTCCCCACTATGGGTTAATTCCACAATGGCCAGCCATGCCTGTTCCCACAGCCTGTTACAAAGCTCAGTGAAAATCTCAGCCCAGGTCAGTGTGGCCTCTGCAGCTTGGGCCTGTAGTTTGATACATCTCCCTAGAGGAGTAGGATGCCTGCCTTTCCAGTCCCTGGCTTTCTGCACTGAGTTTTCCATGCTCTCAGAGGCTTCTGCTGGTTTATACCTGGCTGTCTGACAGAAGACTTGTGCTACTGAAGAAGCATCTGGAGGAGAAAGGGCTCTGTTACCATTCTCTGCTAATATGTAGAATTAGAAACCAACCAAACAAACAAACAAAGCAAAAAAAAATTAACAACTAAAAGCTTCAATCTACTATGGGGCCAGAGACAGCTCAACTGCACAGTTTTGACAGCTGGGGTGCTGCCAAATGAGTCAGGACAGTGAACTGTCAACCACCCCCAACCCGGACTTCATCTTCCCACAAACTCCAAACAGGTTGTTTATTATTTGTTTATCTGTGTTTACATCAATTCATTATCCCATTCCTTTGTTGTTAATCCAGTTTATCTATCTATCTATCTATCTATCTATCTATCTATCTATCTATCTATCTCCCACCCACCTACCCATCCACCCACCCAGTCACTCACCCAACCACTCACCCATCCATCACCCACTTATTATATCTATTTATGTATCTATGTATCTATTTATGTATCTATGTATCTATCTGTGTATCTGTGTATCTATTTATGTATCTATGTATCTATCTGTGTATCTGTGTATCTATTTATGTATCTATGTATCTATCTGTATATCTATGTATCTATCTATGTATCTATGTATCTATCTGTGTATCTATGTATCTATCTATGTATCTATGTATCTATCATCTATGTATCTATCTATCCATCCACTCACTCACCCACCCATCCATCACCCACCTATTGTATGTATGTATGTATGTATGTATGTATCTATCTATCTATCTATCTATCTATCTATCTATCTATCTATCATCTATCTGTCTGTCCATCCATTAATCCATCCACCCATTTATCCATTTACCTATTATATCTATCTGTCGTCTATCACCTATCTACCCACTTATTATCTATTTCCATCTTCTATCTATGTATCTGTCTATCAATCTACCATCCATCATCTATCTATCTATCTATCTATCTATCTATCTATCTATCTAGTCCACCTATCTATGTATGTGTCTACAACCTATCATCTATCTAATCTATCATATATGTATATATTTATCCTCTATTATCTATGTATCTAATCTATCATCTATCTACTATTTATCTATTATCGATCTATCTATGTATCCATCCATCCATCCATCTGTTTGCATCCATGCATCCATCCATCCACTCCAGAATAAGCCAATCCTGTCTTCTGGTTCCCCTGGAATCCTGCTGTGTGTTCTCACATGGTTCACTGTTTCTCTGAACTCCAATTCCCTCAATAGAGGTGAAACTTAGAGACACTTAGGAACATCAGGGATGTCTGTTAAAGGCTGGCCTTTACATCTCTAGACAGATAGTGTGAGTCTGAGTCTGAATCAGGGACCAGGACCCTGCCTTGAACCCACAGAAGATTTCAGTTTCTTTCCTCCAATGTAGTCAGTTACTGGTTCTAGTGTCTTGGAAGGTGGTGCAGTACCCCCCCCCCCCCCGCACCCATGACTGATACATTTATACCATGCCTTCCCACCAACCCCGAGACTTCCCTGGCCAACTCTGGCTTCACCTTCTACTCACACCCATGGATGGTGCTTAGATTTCTTTGTACTTTGTTCTCAATGATCCAGCACTCTCAGGGATGGGCTAGCATGGGGATATTCAACTGGGCTCCCACACTGTCCCCTCTGGACTAATCCAAACCAGACCAGGAGAGCAAAACCCAGATAGGTGTCACAGCCACGGCAGAGCCCTCAGCATAGAGCTGCAGGCCTCAGGCCAAGCCTTCTGCCTTCCTTGCCTCCAGTCACTCTGAGCCCTGTGGATGCTCCAGAGACGCCTTGGCTGTGCAGAACCTTTTTGTAAATGGTCTAGTTCCCGAGAGCTCTTCCTTCTTCAAAAGAGGGAGACGGGGGAGAAAGGCAGAAGAGGAGAGAGAGGAGCGAGAGGAGAAAGGAAAGGAAGAGGATTTTTATCTGCAGTTTTGTTCAGAGTTTTGTGCACTGTTTGAATGGGCTGTTTGTAGCCTGAGGGTCACCCTGGAGGGTCACTAGCTATGCCTCTGCTGTGATGAGGGCCTGCTTTGGGAGACCAACTCTGGCCTGTAGCTCAGAGAAAGCAGATTTTAGAGCCAGAGTCTAAGGTGGAATGCCTTCAGAGTACTGACTGGAAGGGCCTACTCAGGGACCCTCTCTCAGCAGATGCAGCTTAGACAGAGGAGACAGACAAGCCAGAAGCAGAGGCCAGGCTGGGACTGGGACAGCGAGTCCTGAATCCCATCTCCAGGTGACTCAATGCCTGCTCTTCACCTTGGCATTGACCTCAAGACTCTTCTGCCAGCCTAGGATGTGCGTAGGAAGGTCTCCACACCCTGCTTTGGCTGGACGCCTTGGGGCCAGGTCACCCGAGGCCGAGCTTGCCTCATCTCGGATTCTTTTCCTTCCCCACACTGCTGTCTTGGCTGTCTTGCTCACTGCAGTCAGCACCAGCCTGCCTTAGAACGGGTCACATTACAGCCACAGCTGGGGCCCAGGGACCCAACTGCAGGCCTGCCAGAGCAGGTGGCTCGCCAGAGAGCCAGAGAGACACTGAAATGCACACAGCAAGGTCGCACAAAAGACTGAAGTCCACCAGGACACAGAAGTCAAGACAGCTGGCCTAGTCCAACTTGATCAAGAGAAGCCCAGCCCTGCTGAAGACAGCCACAGGAAGTGACTGAGCCCAGGGCTTAGGCCAAGAGCTCTGGCAGGCCAGCTCTGCAGCCTGGGGAGTCACTGGGCTCCTCACATTACAGGAGCTGTTGTCATGGTTACTGGTAGTTTTATGGCCTAGCAAGTGGAAACACATGACACCCAGTTACGTTTGAGCGTTTGAGCGTCAGATCAACAGTCAGTGTTAAGTCAACCCCTGGCAGTGCTTGGGAGATATTTATCCTAAAGGTCATTCTCTGTCTTCTGGAATTCTCACGTACCAGGGCCCCTGGTGTTTGACCCATCAAGCAATGGCCTCATTATTGTTGAAGAAAATCCCCCGAGCGGAGGCATCTTCTCCCTCATGATGTGCAAGAGTCCCCAGATGACAGGAACTCAGAGACCGTTTCTCCCAGACGTTGAACGTTAGGTATCAAATACGGATGTCAGCAGAGCCCGTGATTCTGACAATAATTAATAACATTTGACACGGAATGTTAACGCTCATTTCGCAGAGCGTCCGCTCTGCTCCAGACACACCCTTTTCTCAGCTCTGTCATGTCTCCATGCAGGGCCCTGGCTCACGGTGACGGCACACTGTCATCACTAGCTAAGCCATTCCCAGGGCTCAACCAAAATAGATGCTAAGAGTGTGGTCCCCCAACCACCACAGTGGAGCACCTGCCCCATACACGGAAATTATTCCTAGGTCATCGTGACATCTCCGTTTTGAAAATGGGGAACTTGAATCCCCAGCTCAGAGGCATCAATAGTCAGGAAGCTCAGATCGACAGAGAGCCACTGGCTTCTGCGCGAGCTCCAGACTCCCCTAGGCTTCTCCGTCGGCCACATGGTTACAGCCCTGTAAGTTAGACCCAGGGTAGACAATCTACTGCAGTGCGTGCCCCCAGCTGGGCCTCAGGGACCCCCACGTCCCCTGCTGCAGTGCATGTCCCTGCTATGTCTCAGGGACCCCAGTTCCTCTGAGAACAAAGCTATCACCAAGCTTGTTTCAGATGGGGTTGAGGGGTCCTCTGCACACAATAAAGGGCCCTGGGACAAACACTCCCCAGCTCTGAGGACTGGAGCTGTGGGGGAGCTTGGAGGGTAATGCTCTAGGGAGGTGGCGATAGAGGTTTAGAATAGTTATTTTTTTCATTGCTGTGATGAAATATCTGAGAAGAGCAACCTCAGGGAGAAAGGTTTTATTCTGTCCCAGATTGAGAGTATGGCCCATTAGGACAGACAAGGCTTGAGAAAGCAGACCACACATTGCATCCACAGGCATCAATGCTGGTACTCAGTTCAATTTCTCCTTTCTATCCAGTCCTGGATTCCATCCCAAGGACGGTGCTTTTTCACATTTAGGGTGGATCTCCCACCTCAGTTAACATAACCTAGATACTGTCACAGACAGGCCCAGAGATCTGTCTCCTAGGAGATTCTAGAGACCACTCATTCGACCACATTACCATTTTAACCAACAGACAAGGTTCTGTGACCTCCAGAGCTCTGTGACCTTGAACACATTCCCCAGTCTCGTCAGCCCCATGTCTCCTACATCTACAACGGGAGTAATGCCAGTCTCTATGAGCATCTGTAGTCACTGTCAGGGTAGAACTACCAAGAAGGATCCAGTGTGAGCGGCTTCTTTTCAAGGTGAATTTAGGAGGTGTGAATTCAAGGCAGTGAACAGTAGAAAATAAAGACCTGGCCCCTATGCTTAGGAGCAGGTGACTGGCGGGCACCTGGAGCTTGGCTCTTCTGGGATCCCTGGGGGAGCAGATCGGGCCCACAGCGGGCTGTCCTCAACCTGGTAGTCCCTCTCTCTTCTTCGGTCTCCTTCTGAAGTGATACCTCACCGATTTGGTGTGTCTGACCCTGGGAGCCCAAGGGAGTTCTGGACAAAGAGGGTAGGTAGTGGAGATCTCAGGAGTCAAGCAGGCACCGAAACAAACCCAATCACAGCTTCGCACATCTCTAGGAAGTCCCCGCTCAAGTTGAAAAATACCCTTCTGCTGAATCACTTATGATGACAATAGCAATGTCTTTGGCATCTTCGGTAATAATTGGCACCTAGGATGAAAACCTAGGGGCTTGATCTCACTCAGGGGCTTCAAGGTCACTGTTATCCTGTGATGTCCAACTTCCCAGAGAAGTACACCACCCACCAAATCTCCCTGTGCTCTGAGGAGGACCTGGGGAAGCTCTCTGGGTTCTGAGGGAAGCCTGGAACTCTGCAGAGACAGTGTGCCCACAACATATCCCCAGAGCTTCTGCAACAGACAAGCCCTGGGCTGTCTGATTTAATATCATTTTAAACCGAGGAGGAAAGTGGAGGGAGAGGCCAGTGGGCAGGCAAGGAAAAAAAAAAAAACCATCCAGGCTCAACGGTGGGCCAACAGTCTATCTGTCACCCTGGAGGAAGAGATAGAATTACAGTGGAAGGAATTGCTTTTGAGGGAACCTCCCAGTGTCTGGGGTTTTATCTGACTTGTCTCTATGTTTCCCTAACTTAGCCACTAAATGGTGTCTGTAATTCTTCTTGGAAAGTGAAGACTCAAAGAAAAACAACGGCTTGCCCGGGGCCACCTAAGAAGGAACCAGCAAAGCCAGAGTGAAGGACAGTGTGTCCCAGCTAGTATTGAGAGAGAGGCCACCAGTTACAGCATGTCGCTCAGACCTCGATAGTCATAGGGCGTGGAGGCCTCGCTGAAGTTAACTCATGGTCGGCCTAGTGTCCTTTCCTTTCCCAGCTCTCCTGGCCTCAGTCGCCATGGGACTTCAGTTGAGTGCCTGTTAGTCAGTTCCCTGGACTTGTTTCTTCCATCTGTAAGACAAAGGCATGCAGAGAGCTCGTTTACTGGCACCAGTTGATAGAGGGTGAGGTTGTGATGTGAGAGGGTGACACTGGGACTGATCTGCAGCAGGCAGAGAGTAAAGGGCTTCCAGAGCCATCCTTTAAATCAGCCAGGGGCAGCCAGGTGAGCTGTCTGCAGGTCCCCATGTCTTCCTCACCAACTGTCTCAGGCCTCAGTGGGCTTAGTAGGGCCTGCCAAGTGCAGGCACCCAGGTCCCATCCCCAGCATGGCGAAACCATAATAAAGCCCACCCTCTTAATGATATCCTTCCTCTACAGCTGTTTTGTGGAGGTCCCAAGGGTCCCCTAGTGTGGGAGGGGTGGTGTCCTTCCTGGGGCTCCTATGTGTGGCATACAGAAAGCCAGCCACAGTTGGTACAGTCCATTGGTGTTAGCCAACCATAGCTGGCTAAGGAATCATAGCTGGTAGTCTAGAAAGTCAAGTAGGCAGAGGCAGGAGAGACAGGGTTCAAGGCCCCTTCTGATCCTTACAGAACGGAGTGGGAGGCATACTTACTGCCTGGTGGGATGTCAGTCTCTGTGCCCACCATATCTGTGGGCTTCTATCTCCCCCACGCCCATCTTAACTTCTCACCTTAAACACACTGTGGCCATGTCTGTGACAGCCTATCTCTAGACCACATCATGGGGAAGTCACTCCTGTGGAATTTGAACCCATGGCCTCAGCGTGCTGGTTAAGAGCAGCAACATTAGCAGAAGCTCAATCCGTTCTTTGTTTTTGTTTTTGTTTTTGTTTTTGTTTTTGTTTTTGTTTTTCCTTTCGCTTTTGGACAGAGGTTGAGTTACCCAGGCTGGATTTGAACCTACTCTGTAGCTAGAGCAGGGTTGAGCTCAATCCTCCTGCCTCAGCTTCTTGTGTAACTGGAATTTGGGGCCTATAGCATCAGGCTAAGTACATCTGTGAGGAAAAAGGAGAGAGGAAGGGGAGGGGCAGCAGAAAGAAAGAAAGAAAGAAAGAAAGAAAGAAAGAAAGAAAGAAAAGAAAGAGGAAGAGAAAGAAAGAAAGGGGAGAGAAAGAGAGGAGAGAAGAAAGAGAGAGGAGAGAAGAGAGAGAGGAGAGAAGAGAGAGAGGAGAGAGAGAGAAGAGGAGAGAGAAGAAAGAGAGAGACAGAGAGAGAAGAAAAGAAAGAAAGGAAGGAAGGGAGGGAGGGAGAGAGAGGAGTGGGAGAGGGGGAGGGAGAGAGAGAAGAAAAGGAAGGAAGGAAGGAAGGAAGAAAGAAAGAAAGAAAGAAAGAAAGAAAGAAAGAAAGAAAGAGAGAAAGAAAGAAAGGCAGACAGACTTACAGGGAGCGGCTCCCTCTGGCCGCTGGACTGAGTTACCTCATAGCCAGTTTTCTGGGTCAGGGCTGGGGGTACGTGAAGCTCTCAGGCAAGGCTTCTGGCGGCTGAGCCAATTGGGTTCCTACAGATTATTATTTTAGCAAACCGGTCTTGGATGTGTCCAGAGTCGGCAGGAGGCTCTGCAGCGCTCTCCAAGAAAGTGCACGGCTGCTTGGGTTCTTATTTCAGTCGGGCCCAGGGAGGGGTTCTGTTTTGCTCAGCTTGTGTTTCTGGAAAAACTGGCCCTTGGGAAGAGCCTGGGTGTGGATAGAGGGCTTGGTGGGTCTGGGGAGGATAGGATGGGGGTGGCTGCAGGACCAGGGACTCCATCCTGCTGTTCTTGTATTGGGGACCCCAGAAGGAAGTCAGGCTAAAGATCATGTTGTGCTGGGGTCCTGATGCCTCATTCCTCAACAACATTATCTCAGGGTCTCCGGAGCAGGATGGTGACAGGGACATGGCTTGGGTTGATGGCTCACTGTGATTGGCTGTCACCTGGATGTTGCTGGCCCATTTATTGCCTCAGTTTCCCCACTGGGATAAAGGGGCTTGAAAGCTCATGTGTGTCCTCTTTTTTTCCCTTCCTTCCAACCTTGTGCCTGGCCACTCTCTCCTTCCCAGACCCCCACAGAAGCACCCACCTGCAGCGCCAGACCCCTCTTGTGTCTGGGAGCCCCCTCTTCAACACTTCAGCTCTCTCTGTCTCATCGTCTGGGTATCCTAAATAGTAAGCTCCCTGACCTCCTGCGTGAGTCAGAGGCCCCACAGCAAATTCTTGTTTCTGTCCTCCATTTCTCTGGCAGGACTGCACCAGGAGGCCTGTCTGTGTCCCTTGTTAACCCCGAAGCCACCTCTTTGCTTCTTATGGTGCTCAACGGGGCATAAGAATAACCTCCCCAGGGAAGCTTACAGATGTGTGTCTCAAAGCCAAGGGCAGAGCCCAGAACAACAGACAGACAAACAGACAGATGGACAGGAGGCTTCTTCTTCTCCCAGTCAAGTGCAGCTTTTCTGTCTGAGCCTGCCACCTTCAGTATTTGGTAGCCATCCTTCAGAGGATGGAAATCCCATTCCGACCTCTTTCCAGGCATGGAAAGAGTCTGGGGTTGAGACTTCTCCAAAACTGCCTGCAGGATCCTGGTGGGAAGCTCTCGCCTCCCTGAGCTGCTGTCGCCTTCCTGGGGGACCCACCGTTCCTTCCAGCCCAGAGCAGCATCTTGTCTACACATCACAAGTCTGGGTTGGTGTCGAGTGTCACTGACTTTGGAGTCTCGAGCCCTGGACTTAGTTTTATGGGCTTTGGCTGTCGAGGGCAGCCGACGACTCCATCCATCAACTGGGGACTGCTCTAACACTAATGGTGAATTTATAGAAGTGGTTAAACAAAGTGTTGACAATGTGGACGGTGTGTTTCTGATTAACACACGATCCCAGGCGAAGCTGCCATCTGTGGGGGGGAGTCAGTAAAACGCAGCAGTGAATTCCCAGGCCGGAGACTCCGACTAGACTGGATCACCAGAGGTTGCGCAAGGAGATCATGAGTCTGAGGCTGCCAGGGCCACCCCCTCCCTTCCCCTTTTCCATTTTCTTGAGAGATTACATCTGAGTTCTCTTCCAGCTTTAAGCATTTCCATTAGGAAATTCTGTCAGCTCCTGTGGTGTTCCCTCCAAACCCTGTCCTCAGCCCGACCCCTCTTCCAAGGTGACCTGAAACACAGTAGAGCACTTACCTGCTTTCTGGGTGCTGATGACTCTCTTAAATCATCTCTAGTCATTAAGAGAATGGGTGGGGGCATTTTAAAAAGACTCTTCTTTTAAATAGCATGCCTCTCACTGGAAGTTGCAGCATGGTTCAGAGTGCTCCCTTGGTTCAGAGGTCCCCCTTACTCCAGTGCTCCTTACCCCAGAGCCCCCTTACTCCAGTGCCCCCTTTACCCCAGTAATCCCTTGACCCAGTGCCCCTTTGCCCCAGTGCCCTTTGCTCCAGTGCCCCACATAACCACATTCAATTCCACAGCCAAAGCACATTGTCAGAGCACAGCAATTTGCCTTTGGTGCCCAGCCTGGCCCCTTAGGCAGGATTTTACTTTATTTTCTTAAACAGCCTATAACATTTTATTACACATTAAGATTAGCAACTGCTACCACCTGTGAGAGGAGAATCGCCCATTCTCATACTGGAAGTCCTTGGTGTTACCCCTCCAACCCCCCTGACGCTCCTGGTGGGAGTGTCACAGATACAATGTTGACATTGTATGCAAGCTTCAAGCCTGGCCTTCCCTTTCTGTCCTTTCCCAGACAAAGTCTTGTTATGTAACCCAGGTTGGCCTCAAACTCCTGATCTTCCTGCTTCAGCCTCCAGGACACTGAGGTCACAGGTGTGTGCCACCACACTAGGCTCCATCCACTTTCATTTCTTCTGCATTATCCCTTTTCATTGGTGAATAGTATTCCAATGTATAGATATACCACAGTCTGTCCATTCACTGGCTGAAGAACTCAAGCTGTAGACAAGACTGGCTGTTGAGATTCTTATGCACAAGTGCCAGTGAACATTCATGAACATCTACAGTTAACTGAGAAGTTATCAGAGGCAGAAGAGGTGACAGACAGGCCATTAAGTAACATGGATGCAGCTGAATCAAGAACTGAACACAGGTACAAACTCTAGAGTCTGTGTCTGCTCAGTTAAGTCTATGACAGAATACCTTGTGGCTAAAACAACCCTAAAAACCCCTGTGAATCTGAGCAGGATATAAAGTGTTAACAAGATTCAATGTCCCGGTGAGAGTGTGCCATGTGTCTCAAGGTACTGGAAGATCCTTATGAGCCAGAAAATCCACAGTAGAGACTAGGCCCGCCACAGTGGGATGTCCATGGTACAGCCTGCGCTCCCCTGACACTCGGATGCCTGTCTGGTGAGCATGCTCTCTCCCCCTTGATCTTTCTCACGGTCTCATTGTGCACTCTGCTCTGCCCACCATGTTCTTGTCCCTTAGCAGACATCTCCTCACCATGCATTTTATTTTGTATGCTCCCCCATGGGCCCCCTTCTGAAATATCTACCTGCTGTGTGAACAGGTGTCTATTAATTGATCCATGTGCTGTGAAGACTCGGGAGCTGCCAGGCACTGAGCTGAAGCCTGAGAAACAGGAAAACCAATGACTCCTGTGCCAGCCTTCCAGAGGCTTGGCCTGTAGGTGCCAAGTTTGCAAAACTGGACTTGGACCCTTGGGTTTGAGTCCTGTGTGGGTTTCTGTCTGGAATCTGGAGGCTCTCCCTGGCCTCAGCCCAGCCTCCTTTGCAAAAGCCCCTTGGAGAGATATGGGGTGGCTGGACAGGTACACACACATTCTTCATGGCTCCTGATAGTCTGTGCTCTGCTGAGGCAATGAGTCCTAGACCCCAGAGTCAGTCAGTGACCCATGTCAGCTACCTCCCCCAACCATGACACAGGGCTAGACAGCAAGAGCTGCACAGAGGGCAAATATGTACCAGTTTTAACATCAGGCTGTTTCCCTTCACCCTCCCACCTGTAACCCAGCTCCCTGGGGCCTTGGTTCATTCTGCACTTCATTTCCGCCCTCCCTGGCCTCCTGAGCCCCCATAAAACTCAATCTCCTCTTGTTTTCAGTTCAATTAAGGGACTGTAATTCCACCCAGAGGGGCACACACTGAACGTGTGAGCAATTGTCAGGCTGGGCTGGAGGGAGGGAGATGACCTCAGGGGGTTCTAAGGGAGGGAAAGAGTCTCCGTGGAAGTCATTGCCCACTCCTATCCACCATGGCACCCACTCCCGGGGCCAAGAGAAGTCTCCCTTACATCAGTTTCCCCATCTATATCACCATTGTGAACCTTGATCTACGATCCTTCATTCATCCAGTCTCCAGCATTGTTTAAAAGCTAACTCAGTTCCAAGCCAGTCAAGGCTGCACAGTGAGACCTTGTCTCAAAAAGAAGACTAATTTAGTGATGGATTAAAACTACACCACCCGTGGCCCCAGCCAGGAAGGCTGCCTGCAGGAATTTCTCCTCCGGAATGTTTATGCAGGTGTTCAAAGAAGTCTGGTTAAGGATGTCCACTGTAGGGGAGAGATGTAACCATTGTACTACAGTCTTGCCTCAAACACCTTTCAGTAGCAAGGCAGAAGAAGGCAGATGTGAGACTTTGTAACAAGTTTGAAATCCAGCACTTCGGTGAGGCAGAGAGAAGAAGATCTCAGCTACACAAGCACCTCGGTTCCTGCATGGACGCCACAGGATCATGTCCCAAGAGTATCATATTAGCAACAATAGTGATGAGTAGTAACAGAGGCAGTCCACACTCACTGGGTGACTGGATGCTATTCTTAAAGTCAGGCCTCCATGGGGCCCTTGAGGGATGGGCTCCAGGACCCCAAGACCTCCACCCCAGGATAGACATTGAGCCCCTTGTATAAAAGAGTTTTCTGTCATTAGCATAGAACATCTACATAGGATACCTGCACATCTTAAATTATCCCTGGGGAAAAGAGAAATGCCAGGAGGGTATTCTCTATTTAGGATGGAAAAAGAAAGAAAGAAAGGAAGGAAGGAAGGAAGGAAGGAAGGAAGGAAGGAAGAAAACCACCCTATACCTCTTCAGTAGAAATGCTCTGTATGTGTGTGTATCCGTGTGTGTGAATGTGCATGAGTTTGTGCATGTACATGCCTGTGTGTACATGTGTGTGTGCATGTGTGGTCATGTATATATGTATGTATATATATATGCATGCACATGCACATGTACAAATGTATGTGTGCATGTGTGTGCATGCCTTGTGTACATGTGTGAGAATGTGTGTGTGCATGCCTTGTGTACACGTGTGCACTGTGCACATCTTTGGCCATGAGTACACAAGTGTGTACATGTATGCAAACATGTGTGGGGACATGTGTGTGTGCATGTATCCATGTGTGCCTGTGTAGGCATGTGTGTGCATATGTATGAAGGTATGGGTATAGGGACATGTTGTGTACACATATGTGCGTGCATGTGCACCCGTGTGCATATATGTTTATGTGTTTGTACTTTTGCATGTGAAGGGCAGAGGCCAGTATCATTTAGGTCTCCTTGTCCACTGCTCACAATTCTGGATAGTTTGGCTGGCCATCCAGGCCTAGAGTCCCGCTGTCTCCACCTGCAAGCAGATCTTTCTGCCGTGCCTGGTATGGTATGTGGGCTTTGGGCGGTGTCCAGGCCCCCTTACTCACACAGCAGCCGCTCCATTGATTTCTCTGTCTCCTCTGCTTTCAGATGTCATGACTTTCTAAGCAGTTTCAATGCAGAATTGGGTATATCTGCAGAGGGAAATCTGTGGCCCATCACTAAGCACATCTAGATGTAAATATGAATCTCTTCAGTCAAACCAGAGCACAGCGTCATTATCAGACTCCAAGTCCAGACAGAAGCACAAAGAACCTGCTTGTGGAGACCACAGGGCCATGCACTGGCACAGGGAAGGGAGCTAGTGCCTTCCCAGGTTTTCAATTTGCATAAATTACTTTTATAATTAAAATGTATCTGCACCCATAATAAGCAATGGTACCTCCTTATGGCTGAGAATCTGAGTCTCGAGTCAGGTGTCAGAGGATGCTTAGTCTCCCACTGTCAGTGCCGACCGCTGTCGATGCTGTTACATGCTTCTGCAGTGTTTTTCCTGTTTCACACACAGGCATTTAAGACTTGTTTACTTATCTAATAATGTATGTGTTGTTCTCCAATGTGTGGTGTTTTACCTGACTATTTATCTGCTGCTGTGGAGGACAGTAAGAGGAGTCGGCGCCTCAGGAACTGAAGTTACAGATGATTGTTAGCTGCCATACGGGAGCTGGGAACTGAACCTTGCTTTTCTTCAAGAGTGGTCAGTGCTTTTAGCTACAAAGTCATACTTCCAGCTCCCATATGAACACAACCGGAACTGCACTTCCTGAGAAATCCTGTTTTCTGCTTCTCTGGGTCACAAACAGTCATCCCGGGCAGCTCTGGGCAGGGGTGCATGATGGAGCTCAGGATGGGGCCATAGCTACCTTATCCCCACTGTGTGCAGGAGGGGCTTAGTCAGGTCCTAAATGTATCAGGGGCTCCACAAAGCCACTATAGAGGGTTTTTAAATAAGTGCAAAACTGCATCATGGGCACCAGTCGTGTGGGGTTTCATGCCTTTGGTAAATACAGTGATAAACACTGGTCCCCTCAGGACACATCTGGAGGCAGCCAGGGCTCTGGTATCCTCTCTTTCAAAACTGTTGGTTTCCTCTCCGAGCCTCTGAGTCACTCCAGGGTGGAGATTTAGATCCTGGCCACCAAAACCGTGGCTTTGAATGCAGCCAAAACAAATGGTTAGGCCGGTCCCTTCGGGAAGTGTCATTCCAGCCATGGTCCACAAAGACGCTTTTGACTGCAGGCTGGGAGTCACTCAGCTTAGAGGGACAGGGCTTCTGAGATGGTCACCCTGCAGGCAGAGAGAAAGCTCTGATTGGCTGCAGGCGGGTTCTAGAGGCTCTTTCAAGCTCAAATGCCTAGATAAGCAGGTGGCAGTCAACACTGGATGAAAATATTCAAGGCACGGACATTTCAAGTCTTTGGTTCCAAAGCACCATCTCACCAAGGCATGGCAGTGTTCACCTGCCCGTCCCAACACAGGGCAGGCTAAGACTTTGGCTGGAGAGCTTGGGACCCCCTGACTACACAGAAAGGTGGTGATGCCCAAATCAAATAACAATACGTGTGGGCTGCTTGTGCATCTGCGTCTCAGCCTGCTGTGACTAGAGATTCTAGGGTGCAGGTGCTGTGACCTCCCTTGCTCTGGGGTGGCTTTCCTGCAGGCCTGCCCTGCCAGGGAACTTGAATTCTCTCGACATGTCGATGTTTGTGGAACAGTCCAGGCTCCTTGTCTCAGGAGAGAGTGTTAAAGATGGAGACATATCTTCTTCAACCTTGAGGGGAGGACAAGAGAAAGTTGGTGGGAAGAGTCCAACGGGATCTGAGACAAAGTTGAGGGGCAGACAGGAGATTGAAGGTATGGTGGCACATGTGGGTCCTGCTTTTTGTGACTTTGTGGCCCCGGTAAGGAGTTAGCGCTGTCAGGTCTTAGTGGTATTGAAGCACCTTGTTATGCACAGAGACCTGGTAGTCTCCTGGGAAGGGGGAGGAGGAGAAGGGTAAGGGGGAGGGGGAAAAGGGAAAGAGTAAGGGGAGGGGGATGAGGGGAGAGGAAGGGGGAGGGGAAGGGGGAGGGGAGGTGGCCCAACTGCAGAGTCAGAAGAGATTTCAGCCATTGACTTCCTCGTTTAACTCAACTTCCTCCCATCTATTTCTGCTTCGTCCATTTTCTGGAGCAACATGGCCAGGTTCTTTATAGTGAGTGTGTGGCAGGTAGGCAGGCTGAGTTCAGTCTCCCTCAGCTTTCTGCACCTCTGACTTGAGGCTGTTTGCCAAGAGCATTTGGACAGTGCCGTGAGACCCTGGGTTTGAGCCATCATGTGAGGACAGAACCTGAGCTGTAGGGCTTTGAGGATAGAGAAAAGAATCACAGTCAATGTCTGTCCTCAAAGCACCTGGGGCGGCGGGGACATAACCTTGAATGTACAGCTTGCTGTGTGAGGAAGGGGGTGTCCTTCATCATGTGATCATGTGATGATCATGTGATCATGTGAGCATGTGTGTCCTTCCTACTAGATACATGTGAAGATGGAGGCTGAGAGAAATAAAGGGGCAGACCTGTCACTCTTCGGAGTGTGTCCCGTGTGCCTTGCTCACGTGTGTTTTCCAAATTTGAGGTGCTGGGCTCTGGGTGACCGGAGCCTGCCCTGAACAGGAAGGGGACTTGCTGAGTAAGCTTTGGAAACACAGGTGCTCAGCAGTGAGTGACAACAGTGAGCGTGAGTGGGACTGAACACGAAGGGCTGAGGCCACAGGGTGAGTCCCAGGCAGAGCTGGGACCCGAGTCCCTCGCTCAGCTCTGCCACTGTGGCTTCCAGGCATCGAGTTCCCTAGAGATGCCATGGGGAGGCTGCACACCAGCCTCTGTGCTTAGCAACAAGACCCTAGATCCTCAGGGTTCCCCACTCTTCTCCAGAGCTGAGCCTGCCTCCCTTTCCTTCCTAGGCCAGTCCAAGACTTTGTGGGAACAGCTGGCTTTGACATAGGCATTTGGAAATTTGGAAGAGATCAGGAAAGCTCCCTCTCCTCCCCTTGGCAAGTCGGCCATCTCCACGTTCCTGGGAGAAGAGCAGCCCGCCTTTCTGTGTTGTTGCTCCCTCTCTCCCACAGGCTGAGTGGACCTTCTCCATTGTAGCTCCTTCTTGCTCCTAGACGCCTACCCCATCTTTCTTTGCCATCTCGAAAGAATGTTCCCAGCCAGGGGAACAGTGGGCAAGAACAGTTCTGTCTCAGCATCAGCTAAGCTCAGAGTGAGCCAGAGAAGGGACTGGACTTCAGGCACAGTGCCTGCAGCTTGGTAGTACAGGCAGACCTCAGCCCACACCCTAAGGAGACTTCGGCCCCCACCCTGGGTTGCCATTGGTGGGTCCATTCTCTCTGCTTGTGTTAGACTCTCTCCCCCCTCTGCTATATTCCTGCAACCTTACCGGTACCACCTCAAGGAAGGGTATCAATCCCAGGGGCACCCACCCTGGGAGACAGACAAGTACTCTAAAGACAGAGAGCTTGGGCCTTCCAGTTAGAGCTGAAGGGAACCCTGACTTCTTCCCTTCTTGGAGTTGGAGCCACCTGGGAGCTGAGAACAGCAGGTTCCACTCACTCATCAGAGGCCACCGGAGTTTGGCACAGAGCCCAGCACCCTCCTGAACTCCCATCCTGTTGCTTAGCGCCCACTGGGAGAAAAGATAGCTCCTAGGCAGGTTCTTATTGGTTCAGACTGGGCCATACCCTTCTCCTAGGAAAGCATGGCTCTTGCAGACCGGGCTTGCATCAGCTGGGGCCTCTACAGTTGGGCAGGCATCAGCCAAGCTGACCCTGGGGAAAAGGAGGAGTCCTTAGAAAGGATCCAGGTGGCAGTGGCAAGGAGATTGGTTCTGGTGAAGCTGGGATTAAACAGCCAGAGCCCATGAGGAAGAAGGATTGGCGTTGCCTCAGGGTTCCCAGGTCTCAGCTGGAGCCCTGGCTTCATGTTGACTCTGGGTCCCTGGGAAGACACAGCATGCTGAGGAAGGCAAGCAGGAAGCAAGCAGAGTGAGGAAGACAGGAGGTCCAGGCTTAGCCTTTGAAGACACACCTTCTTGGCCGACTTCCTCCATCCAGGCCCGACTCCCAGATCTTCCAGGTCTTTCCAAATCAGTGCCATTATGTGGGAACAGGTGTTCAGCAAGTGGAACCATGTGGGACAGTTTCTTCCTGAGCCAAGGTTCACGCTTTACCTTCATGAAGCTCCCTTTTATAAAAAGACAAATAAAATGAATGTTATGTTTGACTGACCAAACAGATCGTGTGTGTGTGTGTGTGTGTGTGTGCGTGTGTGTGTGTGTGTTATATGCATGCATGTATGTGAATGTGTACGTGCATGAGTGTGTATGTGTGTCTATGTGTGTGTGCATGCATGTATATGTGCATATGTATATGTATATGTGTCTATATATGTATTTGTGTCAATGTGTGTGAAGTATATATCCATGCGTGTATGTGAGTATATATATATGTGCATGTGTGTATGTGTGTCTAATGTGTATGTGCATGTACATGTGCATATATATATGTATGTGTGTTTATGTGTATTAGTGTGTGTGCACACATGTGTGCCTGTGTGGTATATATGCATGTGTGTAAGTGTATGTATACGTACACATGCGCCTATGTGTGTCTATGTGTGTACATGTATATGAGCATGTGTGTATGTGTGTCAATGTGTATGTGCACATGTTTGTGATATATAAGCATGTGTGTGACTTTATGTATATATGCATGTATGTATGTCTGTGTATGTGCATGTATATGTGCATGTGTCTATGTGTGTCTACATGTATATGTGCATGTGTGTCTATGTGTGTGTGCGTGCATATATGCATGTGTGTATGTATGTCAATATATGTGCACGTGTGTGATATATGTATGTGTGTAAGTTTACGTATATATGCACGTGTGTATGTCTGTGTGTGTGCATGTACATGTGCATGTGTGTATGTATGTCTATATGTCTATGTGTGTACATATGTACATGTGCATATGTGTGGTTATGTGTTTATATGCTCAAGAGTGTGGTGGCCTGATGACAACTTCGGTGTCATTTCTCAGCTGTTGTCTATCACTATTTTCATACAGTGTCTCTCTGAACCTTGTTGCTTTGGTGAGGCTGACTGCCCAGCAAGTTCCAGGGACCCACGGGTCCCCACCTTCCCCGTGTTGGCATCACAAGTGCACATTGTGACTGCTGGCTTTGTACATGAACTCTGGGAGTGGATCAGAGCTGGGCTCTGGTGTTTTCACGGCAAACTCTTTCCCTGCCATGTCATTTTCCTGCCCAAGTGTTAGATGGTCTTTGGGGTACCTCATGATTGGCCCTAGAAGCAGGGGGATTCAGAACAGAGCTCAACGTGCCTAGTGGGCCTTCAACAGACATTTTATTTCCCTTTGCACTGGGGATGGAACTCGTGAACTCTGTGCATAAGGCACACGTTCTTCCACAGAGCCCCACTCACAGCTCAGTCAACATATTTACACATGAAGCCGGAGCTCAGGAAACTGCTGTCTGTGGTCTGGCCACGGTCTGCCAATAGTGCTTTATTGTAACATAGCCACATACAGTCTAGACAGAGAATCTTCCCTAAGGGACCTTCTTGGTCCATGGCAGCTTCCGTCATCCTGAAGCTTCAATAGTCACGGAAGACTCTATGGCCCCACAGCCAACGCCAAGCTCAGCTCTTGGCAGAAAAAGTTTATTGATCTCCATGGGAAAGAGAACACAGTGTAGAGTCCAGCTGCGACCTGTCCACCCTGTGCTTTAGGAAGGTAAGCTCCGCCCCTAGGGGCTGAAAGGCGGAACTGTGCTATCTTAGTTATTTTTCTGTGGCTGTAATGTAATATCATGACCAAGGCAACCAGAGGAGGAAAGGTCTATCCTAGGTTATGATTCCTCCAGGAGGGAGTCCATAACACCAGGGACAGCATGATCTCATATGTCAGGCATAGCAATGGGAACAGGAGGCAGAGAGCTCACAGTCTGAACCTCAGACAGGAAGCATAGAGAACAAACTGGATGTCGGTGAGGGTTTTATCTTCGAAGATCTCCTCACTGAAGGACATACCATCAAAACCTTCCCCAAACAGAACTGATAACTGCGGACCACGTGTGGGAATGCCTCTGACTACGGAGAGCATCTCATTAAAAACAACAAGACATCTTGTATCCCCTCCCCTAGGTTGGCTGGGTGTCTCAGAAATCCAGCTGAGAGAAACATGGCGGTGGGGGGGCGTTATTTCAAGCCCTGTTGGAGCAGAGGGGTCAGGGTAGGAGGGTCACCTAAGTTCAGTCCCTCGGGGGTGGAAGCAATGTAAACAGCGTGACTCTGTGGAGGCACCCACACCCAGATCTGCCTGTTCCCAGGGTGACAGAACTCTGTGACATTCACACTCGGCACCATGTGTGATGGCACCAGCAACAAGCCAGGAAAAGCCAGGGACCCAGGTGAGCTCTCAGCCCCTGTAGGATGATGTCATACGGGTGAAGGCATGTACAAGATAGAACAACGCTTGTCATTGGACAAGAAGGAAGGATGGGTGAGAGAAAAGTTTTAGAGAGGAGGAGACTGGAGGAGGCAGAAGAAGCAGAGGAGAGAACATGGAGGCCGATGTTAAGATTCCTCTCTGCACATTTACAGGTTGTTATGAATGTTCTTAAGGGATGGATGTGTACAGGGCTTTGTATGTCTAGGTGGGCAATTATATCTTATTAATTGGATCAGGGGTTATTGTGTTGTGTGTTCTTTCTTGTGGCGATTTAAGTTCAAGAGAGTATGTGGTAGCTGGAGACACTGGGCCACCACGGAATTGGGAAATATTTCTGGCATGGCGGCAACCTGCCTTGGGAACTAGATGGGTAGAGAGATTGTTGCCAGGCTCAGAGAGAAGCCATCGGCAGTGTGATATGGGACGGAGCAGAGCGGGTGAGACGCTTTGCTGACTGAGATGAAGACTTCTAACAGATACCTTGGGGCACTGCAGTGCCGGACCTAGTGTGGGATAGAAGACAGCATTTCTTTTATATAATTTTAAAGCAACAAGCCCCCACTTAGGACACTGCATCTGGCAACAGGTCTGCTCTGAGGCTTCAGATGGAGGGGGTCGCGCACCCCCAAACTCCCAAAATGCGATGTGGCTTACAGGCCCAAATCCCACACTGTGTATGGGAAGCCTGGAGTGACTCAGGAAAACAGTCTGAGTAGGTAACAGAGGAATCCATAGGAAGCCAGAGGAAGGAAGCAGATGTGACATTTTATGACCACATGGGGGGCCCAGAGAAGACTGAGACTCAGGGTCCCTGTGTGCTCCCCCTGCCTAGCCATCTCCAGCTATGCTGCCTTCAGGAAGCCTATGACATGCTGTTACCCCACTAACCACAGACTTGGGAGCCACTGGCACTGAAGGATCCAGAGCAGAGTTGTTTGGGCACCAGCTGCTGCTCAATGACAGGGAGGTCCTGCCCAGGGGGCAGGTTTGCCAAAGGGCATCACAGGGGAGACCCACAGCATTTTTTTTTAAACAAGGTCTCACTATGTAGCCCTGGCAGTACTGGAACTTATTCATAGACCAGGTTGGCTTTGAACTCACAGAGATCGCCTGCCTCTGCCTCCCAAGCGCTGGGACTGAAGGTGCATGGCACCACACCGGGCTAATTCTCCTGCTTTTAATGTCTACACACTTAATAAACTGTGTCACTCAAAACCCAATGTGTGGCTATTGAAGGTCACACTCTAGATGCAGAAATACCACTGACCATGGGTCACCATGGCAATGTCAGCCCCACGCTGCGCCCCTCCCGGAAGTCTACAGGCTATCTCTGCTGCTTATGTTTCTGTGAATCAATACAATCTCCATCTCCAGATCCCACTCACTTGGCTGGGACGCAGTCTGAAGTGTCAGCTGACCATTCCCTGCAGAAGGCACTTGACAGTGTTAGCTCTGGCATGCTAGTCAGCAACTGAGATCTGCTCTGTCCTCCAAAATGATGCCTGCTCCAGTTCAAATGGGGACCAAGGACATATTGTCACCCTCGAAGAGATAAGGAGTCAGGAACAATGCACCCTACTGGAGAATCACACACATGTTCTCAAATGAATTATCTAGATTTAAAACATCAGCCGCATGCCCCCCCCCCACGCCTCCTGCACTGTTCCTACCTCAAGCTACCCCACCTTTCGTTTTAAATAGAGGCGAGTCGGGACCCTTCTGTGACTAAGGAGTGGTCACATACTAGATGTACTGGTGTGTGGGGTGAGTGGGGACATGGATGAATCCAGGTTGGAAGGAGGATTCAGATAACACACCCACAAGCTGCCAGAAATGCTGAGGTGACACCAAACTGATCAATAACTCCCGGGTGCTAATCTATTGTGTTTGTCTGATATGATCTCCCTGCAGCCGTGCTGGGATCATAAGTCTATCAGGTCCTTCCTAAGCAAAGCAGGTATGGAGAACCTTCTCTAATGACTTGAAGAAATCTGCCTCCCTTTCCTTGTGCTCATTCCAGAAGGGAAGCAAAGGGTTGTGTGCATCACCTGGACCTCAGTTTCTTCATCTGCAAAATGGGAGTAGCAAAGGTCTGGACTGGCAGGGACACAAGCCACCCCCGCCCCTGCTGTGATGATGCCTTGTATGGAGGGAAACCAGGGCTGTGGTGTTTCTGGAGCTGGTGTGGCCTTTAATCCTGGTCCAGACCACCCAGGTTCTACTTATAAGAGCAGACTTCCCTCGAGCTAAGTTTGTTTCTGAAAAACAAAACAAAACAAAAACAAAAACAAAAAAGAGAAGTATGTATGGGTTTCCAAAGCATTATTCTAAAATCGCAAAAATAGACAAAAGAGCCACCAAGATCGGGAAACTGAGCCCAGCCTGTCAGTCTGGGGCTATGAAGAAAGCAAGGGAGCTTGGCAGGAGGTCAATGGTGGCGTAGACGTGAGCACCTGCCCATATGCATGCATACACATGCGTGTGCACATGCATAGCTTACACACACACACCTGCACACACACACCTGCACACCTGCACACCTGCACACCCATATATGCTTAAGCTTCTGCCTTTATAATATGCCAATCTCTTGCAAAAAGTCACAGGTGCTGAAACCCTTTAGAAGCCCAGTCTTTTAAAAAGGCCTGAGATTGGCCAGGAAGAGGTGCCTCATACCCTCCCTGGCCTCACAGCACCCCACTTCCATCCCGCACCCCCTTTACCTTCACTCCTTCTGTGGCTTGTCCTGAAGGAATCAGAGGTTCTGAAACTCCTGAGCTGAAGTCTTCCCATTCCCTTCAGTGGGGAGATCTCGACCCTAAGATGAAATCTCCCATCTCCTTGGCTTAATTATTTCTCTGTAAAACATGACCAGTTTCTGCTTCCTGGGAATGCATTTCCCATGCAAACATTTGGCAATTAAGTGAGGTTTCCTTTACTGAGCACTTTGTAATGATTCTAAACCAAAGAGCAGTGGATTAAGAGTCCCGCTTGTGCTAGTGAGTTGAAAGAGCAATCAAACCTCAAGGGGGGTGTACAATGAGCCCACACAGAGGGAGCACATAGTGAGCCCGCTCAGGGAGGCGCACAATGAACCCACGCAGGGAGGTGCACAGTGAGCCCACACAGAGAGGGCACACAGTGAGTCCGCGTAGGGGGAAGCACTATGAGCTCACACAGAGTGGGCACACAGAGAGCCTGCTCAGAGAGGCACACAGTGAACCCATGCATGAGGTCGCACAGTGAGCCCACACAGGGAGGCGCACAGTGAGCATGCACAGGGAGGGCGCACAGTGAGTCCGGACAGGCGGAAGCACAATGAGCCCACACAGAGGGGGCACACAGTGAGCCCACTCGGGGAGGCACACAGTGAATCCATGCAGGAGGTTGCATAGTAAGCGCGCACAGGGAGGGCGCACAGTGAGTCCACGTAGGCGGAAGCACAATGAGCCCACACAGAGGGGGCGCACAGAAAGCTCGCTCAGGGAGGCACACAGTGAGCATGTCCAAGGTTGGTGCACAGTGAGTCCGCGCAGGGGAGGACATGGAAAGCTCACGCAAAGGAGCACACAGTGAGCTCATGCAGGGAGGCTGTGAGATTGAATTTCCCGTTCCCGGTGGCATGGTGCATATCCAGGAGTCAGGGGATGCAGTAGCTGTGCCAGGCATTGTGCTCAGAAGTGAGGTGAACACCACAGTAGGTAGCAGGACATTGGTCACTTTTAAAGCTAGCTCCAGAAGACACCAACATCCTGCTGCTTAAAACAATCATGTCATCACCATTCCCATTGCCATTCCCTTAATCATCACCACCACCATCATCACCATCATCATCACCATCACCACCACCATCATCATCACCATTATCATCACCACCACCACCATCATCAATCATCACCATTACCATCACCACCACCACCATCATCACCATCACCGTCATCATCACCACCACCACATCATCATCACCACCACCACCAGCACCACCATCACCACCATCATCGCCACCATCACCATCATCACCACCGACCATCATCATCACCACTAACACCACCCTCATTATCATCAATATCATCACCATCACCACCACCATTATCACAGCACTAAACCTTTGCCTTCTGTCCCTTCCTGATTTGGAACTTTTTCTGGTTTCTGCCACAGCCAGGGTCTTCAGAATTGGCCTGTTTTTCCTCTATTTATTGTAACCTCCATATTTGGTGGCTTCTCCCTTTCCACTGCACACAACAGGGAGTGCATTCTAGATTGCCTCTGACTCTGAGCCCCTGCCTGAAGCTCAGGGATCACTAGAGCACAGAGAAAGTCTGTTGTTTTTGAGGCCCGAGTAGAGATGAGGCTCCCAGTGAAGCCATGAAGGATTCTGCAGATGGCCTTGGAGTTGAACCAGCAGAGGACTTGCTTTATCATGTGATACACTGCAGGTGACCCCATGGGCTCCAGGAGTCAGTATGAGCCCTGTGCACGAATACACACACCCCTAGGTTGCCAACAAGGCATGGAGTGAGGAAGGTGGGTATCCCAAGCTAGCCTTCCCCTGTTCTGTAGGGGTGGCGGGCTGTGAAAGGTACCCTGATTCCTGGTCAAGATAGGTTAAATCCCCAGAGACCCTAAAAGGGATGGCAGATGCAGTCCCAGTCTCTCAGGAGATCAAGACCTCACTAGCTGCAGACCTCCAACCCCCCAATCCCTGTAGAAAGGTTTGTGACAGGCCAGTCATGTAGGGCAATGCCCCAAGCCCCTCCTCCACAGGTCACATAGGCTCAAGACAGATCAGTCATAGAAACAGGACCAGGCCCCTGAATGTTTAGATGAGGTCTTCCCAAGCTCTCAGGCCAAAAAGATAGGAAGTACCTGCTGCCAGACACTGACCCATCCAAAAACTGTATTTAAGAATCTGTTTCAGGACTAAAGGTGTGCAGAAATTATTCCATCGTCTGAGAGCTTCTGTCGTAAGAGCTGTAACAACCCCACTTGGGGAAGAGATCTGCTCTCCTGAAATCGCCACCAGAAGCTTCCCTGCACCCCTCACCGGCTAGTCAGTCTCTTGTTGGCTCAGCCCAGCCGGAGCAACCAAAGCAGCAGGGGCGGAAAGGAGCAGAACCAGCAGTGGGGGCAGCAAAAGCTGTTCCCCCTCCTTGCCTGAGTTCTCTCCCCCTGACCCTGAATCCGCACACCTGAATCCGCCACTTTGATAGACACTCAGTGAAGGCTGATTCGAGCAGCCTGGCTCCTGTGGAGTAGATGGCCTTCGGGGGCACCCTGACATTCGGTCAGTAGATTAAGTTGCATCTGGTCAAACCAAGGTGTCATCCATCTAACAAGCCAAGTCTCCAGCTTGTGTTGCAGCAAAGGCAGGGACAGAGAGGAAAACGAGCTTGGGCAGCAAGGAGATGCTTTGTGCACGAACACATCCATCCTGTCAGGCCTGGCTTTCTCACCTCTGTGCTGGGCCCTTCACCTTGCCCAGTCTGACCATCTGTGTCACCAAGATGCACAGCCTACAAGGCTCCGGCGGGTAGATAAGCAGGTACAGCCCAGTCAGTCCCACTGGGTAATTCCCTCCCTTTTAAAGGGATACCTGACCCGTTGACTCCCCATGGTCCTTCCAGTCCCCGTGTGTTTATGGACAAGCCTACAGTTGGAGAAAGCTGTCAAGCCTTGGAGTCGGGGTGACCACTCCTGGATGATATAAAATAATGAAGTCGGCAGAGCCTCCTGAAACCTGGGGTAGCAGAGCCTGGAGAAATGTAATGTGAACCAGGCTTCCCCCATGACCACGGCAACTGCCTAGGGTGGTTGGTAGCCTTGGAGTTCAGAATGAGGGACAACTACCCTCTGGATGGGGGACAGAACTCGGGGTGTGGTTCTCTGCCATGTCTGAAGCACCCACTGTTGTGACCATGACAGATATGCTGCCATTTTAACCGGCACTCAGCAGGCCCTGGACATCCTCACCACTGGAGTGCTGGGTTCCCAGGGAAGGGTTCCTCCATCTTGTGTCTGTCCTATTTCTTCAGCTCAGGCCTCTGCCAAACTGTCCTTTCTTGTTCCAGTCAAGGCTGAAGATGCAAAAATGTCACCTTTTCATCTGTGTTCCTATACGTTGCAGGACTTAGCCACCAGCGGTGCCATAGCAAAGGATTGAGTGTTCCCTTGCAGGGTAAGCCTGCAGGACACCCAGCCCAGGATGAGGGTGATGAACCAGTAGGAGAAGCTGTGCCTTCAGCCGGTCACTGTGGGAGCCACATCTGTTCCCACTTGATGACAACAGCTATCCGAGGGGCCCCTTACAGACCTGGGCTGAGAGGACGGTGGGCCGGATTGTGTTGGCCTGGATTGCTGAGCTGCAGCCTCTGGTCCTGCCTCCGTTCTTCCTCAGTTTAAATCAATACAGCTGGAGTGGGTACTGAGGAAGGGACTGTACCTGTGGGGCTCTTTCTCTGCATGAGCACTGAGCAAATTGTCTCTTTACTTAGGGCAAGAACAAGCCTGGGGGTGAGGGGTGGAGTGGGGAGCCAGAGTCCAGGCTTTGCCCTAAAACACAGATTCCACTCCTATAGCCATGGTCACTGGAGGAAGATGGGGCCTGGATCAGCTGGGTCCTCCCGACCTACATTGTGGGGCAGTGACCAAGGCTAGCAACCTGCCCATGGACCTAGCTCTGGGACAGAGACTTCCTTAAAGGATGCTCAAGGGTCTGTTCCAAGTGTCCCCAGAACGGGTGACTGTAAAGGTTCAAACTGCCATCTCCGGGTGTATGGCTAGAACCTGAGCCTCAGAAGCGGTTATCAGAAAACGCCAGAACCTTCTAAAAGAGCTGCAGGATTCTCCCCAACGCCCCAGGGATGTGCTTATGCACACTCGTGCCAAACAGCCAAAAGCACATATACTCACGTGCCTGAGGAGCCGCTTCCAGGCAGCTGGCGGGCCCGCTGCCCACGCCTGCCACCCCACACCTCATGGCTCTGCTGCAGCCCACACGAGGAAGAGATAGCTCCCTCCTGCACAGCTGCCAGGAGCTGGGCCTGCCAATTGTGTCCGGCGCTGCTGTCCCTCCAGCTACTCCCAGCTTCCCTCCTGATGGCTTGTTCTGGAAAGACCGGCTTTTCTTCTCTTGCCTTTCTCCTTCCCAGTGGTGTGGCTAGGTTTCAGAGAAGCCCGTGAGACAGTGCAACATCCAGGATGGGAGCGGCCGGAGAGGTGGCTGCAAAAATATCTACCTTGCTGCTCACCTTCGTCTGCTATCTTCCCTTTTCCCAGGATGCAATTTGATCACACAGCGGGATACAGGCAGAGAATGTCTTGGTTTATGAGCACAGGCTGGAGACAATCTCTCACAGGTGAACAGTCCGGACTCCATGCTTTTCCGTGTGACCAAGATGGAGTCCACAGAGCGTCAGATAGGAGTTTACTGAGTGATACCTGGAGCTGCCACAGGGCCCTGGCTTTCTCTAGAGTACTGGTCAGCAAAGGAATTGAACCCAGGACCAGACACACATAGTAGGTCAGCGCTCTGTGCCCCAGCTATGTTCTCAGGCATTTTAGGTTTGCTTGCTTGTTTGTTTGTTTTAATTTTTTGAGACAGGGCTGTGGGACCGTGAAAAACACCCTGCTTCCTGGTTGAGATTCGGCTAGAAGCCCTGGTGACCCTAAGGCACAGTAGGAGTTTTGCCTGACTCCCGGGCACCAGGACCCTGTCACTAGCCGCAGTCCTCCATAGATTTGTGGCCATCGGTCACTTAAGGGTAACACCCCAAGCCCCTCCATAGGTAGAGGACATGACCTGTGGTCATGTAGGCTCAAGACAGAGCTCCATTATAATGAGGTACCTAAAGGCCTGGAGGCTTAGCCAATAAACTTTCCTTCCCAGACATTCCTCCCTGCAAAAGGTATTTAACCTCAGGCCCACCCTGAGAAGTGGGGTACGGTTCTACACATCCATTTTCCATCATGACAATAAATGTCTTAAAACCATGGACTGCCTCTTTTCATCAGGATCCGCCGTGGGGAGCCACGGAGAAGGCCTTCACCTACAGAGCCGCTGTCTAATCTCCCGTAGAAGGCCTCCCTGTGCTCCCAGCCATGGCAGCCATGCCAAGCTGAAGCCTGTTACCACCACCAAGCCAAAGACTGTACCACGGGACCAACTGGAGTCACCCTCTTTTCCGCCTTGGCCCCAGGCTAGATCCGGCCTATGGGCCCCCACTCTATTCTCAGCTCTTCCACGGCATCCAGAGGCTCATGGGTGTCTGAGAGCCTGAGACCCAGACGTCCCTGGCCTCCTTGAAGGCCCAGGGATCTCTGAGCATCTCCAGCTGTCCTGCACCTTGGACTATGCTTCCCCACACCCAGAGCGGTGTCCTGCGGCTTCCCTGTGGCCCTATACCTGCCCAGCAACAGCGTGAGGTAACCGCGGTCAATGTCCTCCATCCTGCCTTGCCGAGCGGCCAAGCCCTGTTGGTGGTGCAAACGTGGGACCCCACTAATCCTACAGTTCCCCCTTTTACTTTTCGAAAAAGAGGCATTGTGGTCCCACGCAAGGTCTCTCTGTGTAGCCCAGGCTAGCTTTGATTGAATTCGTGACCTTCTTACATCAGCCTTTTGAGGGCTGGGATAACGGATATGCACCACTATACCCGGGAAAATGTGGCACTAATTTCCCACATTTGACTTGTTGGGTGAGGGCTTTGCGCATGCTAGACTCACGCTGCCAGGCCCAACCCCTCTGAACTTGCTCCATCGATGAGCCTAGCAGCTGATTCCACAGCTCAAGGTTATTGAAGAGACTGGGCTAGCTTCCCCAGCATCCGCACATCTTTTCAAACCCTTCCCCAGGCCCCAGCTCACCAACCTGTCTCTCAGCCCCCTTCCTGGAGGTCACTTCCTCGGGCTTGGGGTCTGCAGGCATGGTATGTTCATGGTCAGGTAAGGAGAACTTAGAGAGGGGAGGCCCAAGGGCCTCTGCAATGAGGTAGCCTCGCTACCTGCCAGGTGTTGGGGCAGCCGCAGGCAGCACATAAATAAAGGGGCCGTGTGATATAGTTATGTTCATTGTCAGCTCGACTGGGCTTGAAGACACATCTGTGTCTGTCTGGGTATGTGTCTGGGAAGGGCATTTTCAGAGAAGTTTAACTGAGCAGGAAAGATCTGCTGGAGGTGGGCAGCACCATTTTTTTGAGCTGGGATCCTGGGCTGAATAAAAAGGAGACCAGGTTGAGCACCAGCGTGTCTCTCTCTCTCTCTCTCTCTCTCTCTCTCTCTCTCTCTCTCTCTCTCTCTCTCTCTCTCTCTCTCTCCTCTCTCTCTTCGGGCAGCTGCTTTAGGCTCCCTCCGACACGCCTTCCCCATCGCTATGGGCTGTACCCAGTTCAGTCCGTGCCCAGGATAGCCTTCCATCAGATCATGAGCAAAATTGCTAGAAAGGACCTGGGCTGGAAGGTAAAAGTGTGAAGACATTCTCCCGTCATGCATGCAGGTCATGCAAGACACAAGCAGCGTTCAGACTTGGACACTGGCTTTTGATCCTTGGGATCACAATTTATCTCGTGGCTTCTCGTCAGGATACGCTACACTAAGGGCCCATCGAGTGGTTTTTCACAGGGCTTCTTACCAGCTAGCAGGAACGGTGGCCACCATGCTAACCTACCATCAACTTGACAGGACTAAGATAGCTATACAGCACCAGGTATAACCAAACACTCAGCACCTAGCACTTAAGGAGTCTTCATCCACTGTGCACAAGACAAAAGCCCGAAGAACTCTAGTCAGCTCCATTCACAGATGTGGACTCTGAGGCCCAGAGGTGGAAGGACACGTTCTCAGAGTCACAAGCTGTGAATGTGACGAGACCTCAGTTCCACCCAATGGCGTACCGTGTTAATAGAGCAATTACTGCCCGCTAGGCAGAGCACATGGAGGGTCCCACTGACCCTTCTGACCTAATGTCAGTGCTTCGATGCCACATGCCTGCGGCCAGGGTGCAGGATTCCTCACTGTTCCCCCAGCAGACTGTGACTGCCAGTGAGCACGACTGTGTCACCTGTGTGCACTGCTCACTGTCTATGGCAGAGGGACTTTACGGAGGATGCAGGGAACACAGAGACAATGACCCGTGCACCCTGTTGGGGGACTGGCCCTGGCCCTGGCCCTTCATCAGCTAGAACCTCAGCCCTGATCTGAAATTGAGCTTAAAAAGATAATTAGGTTGTAGGAAAGTCAAAGGAGCAGAACCAGTTGGGGTCTCCAGGTGATGGATTCTAAGATTCCCTGTCCCGTCCGGACATTTTCCCATACAGAAGTCAGTGCAGAGAGAGGGCAGCTGTGAAGTCCACCAGAGGGACAGCCAAGCGGGAAATATCTCCAGCTGGGGGAGGTCACTCCAGCCGTGATACCCCTCCGTTGGATGTGGGGCATCCGTGTGCAGGGCTAGTCAGAGGTCTCAGGCAGGCCAGCTGTCCCCAGTGGGTGTTGCTTTAAGTGGCTGCCCACAGGGTGTTTGATTTCTGGCCAAGATGGTGGGCCCCAGGGTACCCCATTAAGCAGGCCCAAGAAGAATCAGACCCTGCAGACCCAGGCTCCTTACTGCTGGCCTGGCTTCTGGTCCCTCCTCACAGCCACCGGTGGACCCCACTTGTTGCTGGTGGCCTGTTGGTAGGATTTAAAGACAGGATAATATTTACACAGCCAAGGCCTCCTGAGGCATCCTAAACACCGTAAAAAGGATTTTCAGGGCTTAATGAGCGTTAGTGAGCCCGGCAGGATAATGCGGCACTGGTGGCTTTAATCTGATCTGGCCCCTTCTGCACAGTGGGCGCCGGGACCAGAGCAGCTTGGAGCCTGGGCCCAGGCTGTTGCCTTGTGGTGTTTGCCTCTCCTCTTATCTCCTGGGAACTCTGTGGTATTATCCCTGCTGTGTAGCCACAAACTGTCAGCATCAGCTACTGAAGGAGCCATTGAACCACATAAGTACCTTGAGGTTTGCTGGTGGGGGAGGGAGAAGGACACAGAACTGCTTCAGCTCCTCTCTAAAGGCAGAATAGAGTAAGCTCCTTAAAACTATTAATAATAGTAACAATAGTGATGATAATAATAGCTATTATTAATTTCATTATTATTATCATGGACAGAATCTCTTTCCCATCCCAGGAGCCATTAACAATGAGATTGACCCCACCCCAGTTCCTCAGTGAGGGGCTGGCGTCTATAAACTAGCCCCAACACACACATGCACGTGTGTGCACACACATATACATGAATATACAAACACACACACAAACACACACACACACACACACACACACACACACACACACACACACTTGAGTGTTGACTGGCTTGATTTTGTACATGTTTTGTGCAGGTGACCAGAGCCGCCCTGAGCTCATGAGTACGGCCATCCTGTCCTGTTCAGAAGACATGTTCCCATTCTCTCTCCCATTTCTTCTTGCTCTTATAGTCTTCCCATCCCACCTCCACGACTGTCCCAGAGCCTATGGCACAGGGGCGGGAGGGAAGGATAAAGACATTTTAAAGCAAATACATCTGTAGTATTCCCTCTCAGTTTGGCACACAGCCGGCAGATGGGTTGGAGTATACGCAACTCAGTCATGAGTACAGCTTTCTTTCAAATGCCGAGACCAGAAGCCTCCAATCTCCCCCTGCCACAGAGATATGTCACAGTGGGTAGTACTTAGCCCCATAGTCTGCCCTAGAATCTTCATTAGGGGGACCGCCTGGAGTCTGAAAGCTGTGGGGCTGACTTTCACTTAGCATACAGAGCTGGCCTCTCTCGCTGTAAAGGATTCCTTTCTGTTAGTGACTACAGGATGGGGCCCAGCTGGAGCTGCTGGGAAGGAGGCCTTCTTGGGAGCAGCTGGTGTGTCAAAGTCTCTGCAGAGACAGACACTGAGGAATTCTGTCACATGGTCGAGTCCCTTTCCTAAGCTGGTTCTGACATTTTTCATCCCACCAGGAAAGATTTCCAACGGCTTCCTCCCATCCTTAGCCTTTGGTGTTTTCTGATTCTTAGCCTTGTGAGTGTGTACTAGTGGCCTACAGCCAGAGAAACATGTGGCTTCTTCTGTTGTGTCCACCATTTCATAAGATGCCTGAACTAGAGTGTTCATTTGGCAAATGGAATCACTTGGATATGGTACAATAGTATGTGGAGGGAAAACTTACGGTTAACCCAGATACTCAGCATCCTGGAGCCCTTGTCAGCTCACTCTGAGAACAGTCATCAACCTAGAATCCACTTGGTACAAGTACTGAGGAACTTTCTCCTATTCATTGTTTAGGGAATCCATTTGTCTATCCACCCATTCATCCATTTATCCTGAGCTCATGAGGATCCATCTATCTACCCATCCTTCCACCTATTAATCATCCATGAATCCATCCAACCATCTATCCATCCATTTATTCATCCATCCACCCATCCATCCACCCATCTATCCATACATCTATCTATCCATCCACTCAACCATCCACCCACCCACTCACCCACTAAATCATCCATTCGTTCATGCATCCATGCATCCACCCACCCACCCAACCACCCACCCATCTATCCACCCATGCATGCATCCATCCATCCACTCAACCATCTATCCACCCATCTACTCAACTGTCCATCCACCCACTCATCTACTCCTCCATACAACCATCCATTCTCCCACTAGGAGATCATTCTCCCATCTATTAATCCATCTATGAATCCACCCCTCCTCCACTCTATCTCTTCCTCCTTTCATCCACCCATGCACCCATGCACCCATCTACCCATTCATCCATCTATCCATCCATCCACTCACCCATCCATACACCCATACACCCATGCATCCATCCATTCATCCACCCAACCACCCATCCATCCATGCATCAACCCATCCATTCACCCACTCATCCATCCATCCACTCATCCTCCCACCTATTAATCCATCCATGTATCCATACATCTATCCATCCATTCACCGATCCATCCACTCATTCTCCCACCTATTAATCCATCCATGAATCCACCCCTCTTCCACCCTACCCTTCCCTCTTTGCAGAGAGAGAGAGAGATGGATAATAACATGGTCCTGAGCTGGATGAGCTCCCCTATCTTTAACAGAAACTTATTTCATTCCCCTGCTTTGGACTTGACTAGTCTCATGCTGAACCTGAAGTGTCCTTTCTTATTCTTTTCCAATCATGATTACTACAGCAGAAACAAGGGTTCTGATACCCCTTCACTTCTAAACATTTTCCTTGGGCAAGTTTTACTGAGCATCTCCAGAGAGATGGGCCAGATACCTGATCCCTACCTTGTAGGCTGAGGTGCACCCCAAATGTTATGTCAGATGTCTGTCCAGGTTTAGGCTAGAAAAAACCCAAGGTGGGTATTTGAAACCAGAGGAGCATTTGTTCAGGGATTCAATGCCTAAAAAGCCACCAATGGTGGAAGAAGCAGGTCCAGGCTCCTGGAACAATTTCACACAGAATCCAGGCACCTGCACAGACACCTCCAGAATTGTGGCAAATGCAGTAGGTTCCATGTTTCCCAGGAATTGGGATGATAAAGGGTGCCCTTGCTGTGGGAGGCACAGTGAGCTTGTATTGCTTTGTTGACCACAGTGGTCATACATCTCATGGGTGGCCTTGTATCATCTTCATAAATCCCTCTCTCGTGCTTCTCATTAGCTGGAGGAATGCTGAATTCAGAATTCTAGCTGCAAGAGGCCATGTTTGGCTCTCCAGCCTCTTCATGATAGAGAATAGAGTGAGGCACACAGTAGGTCCAGCACAATCAGGAAGCACAGGACTAAATCCATCTCCCGTATCTTCTGGCCAAGTAACCTTGAGAAGTGACCTAAACATTGTCCTTCAGTATTCTTCCAATTTGGAATCTCATGGGGTACATGAAGAGATGGACTGGACAATGAATTGAGAATCAGGGCCTAACATATTTCAAAAGAAACCACAAGGCAATAATTATTAGTGCCTCCAGGGAGATTATATTACCCTCCCATCCCACCAATAACAACAACAGCAAAAAAAAAAAAAAAGAGTATTAGTTATGATGTCACACAAGGTATTTCTATATCATGTCCAGAGCAAGGAATCCTGGGAGAAGTGGAAGTTAGATGCACAATTCTTGAATTGTCAGGGTGAGAGAAACTTTCAGAGACAATGAGAAAGAATAGCAACTTTACAGATGGGGAAGTCAGTTACACCCAATGACCTAGCCTGTGTCACCTTCAGGCTAGGGACAGAGGCAAGAGTTTTTTTTTTTTTTTTTCCTTGTTATATGTAAAACTTTATTTCTATCTTAAGGGGGAAGCCCCGCAAGAGTTTTGGTATTGCTTTTGTCAGAAATCCAGGTCCCTCTGTTTGGGGCCCTTAGGGAAGGTGAAGGAGGGAGGTGTGTAAGGGAGGAGCATGGGGTCTCCAACCAGGATGGGGGGGGGGCACGACAGAATCATCTTTTCATAAAAAAGTAACTCTTTTATTGTAACTCTTTTTTTGTAAGTGGGAGAGGGGGAAGGCAGACTCTAGAGTTCCCAAGTGATCCCCTAAGTGTCTCTCTTGAGGCAAGTGACCATGAGAGTCATCTTTCTTTCTGGTGGAATCTTGTGCATGTTGCTTTCTAACATTGTTATAAAAAACCTAAGTGGCTGCTGCCCAAGGGTAGGGAGGGAGCAGCATGCCAGGGTGGGATCTTGTGACAGAGCAAATTGTCTGTGTCCTGGTGGCCAGGACACAATGAGGCAGAGTGGAAGGGGACCCTAATATCCTCCTCAAGGACACATCCACAATGACCTCACTTCTTCCTACTAGGGACAACCTCTTAAAGGGTCACCACTTCTAACAGCAAGGTAGACTTGCCACCACATTTCCCAAGACCTTTGGGGGACATAACAGACTACAGGAGGACACTGCCAGATAGGGACAGCCACCCTCTCCTGTTAGTGCCAGGTCACACGGTGCATGCTCAGTCCTCCATTCCTGTCCATGAGCCACAACCCAATGGGATTAATGAGTCCAGACCCAGAGAAAAGATTGGGGGTGAAGGGGATATATGAGTGTGTGGCTACTGGGAGAGATGTTCCCTTTGGGAACCCGTGTCTCCATTATGCAGCCAGGGAAACAGCAACCTGATGGCTTTTGTAAGTCAGTGGTCCTTTGGTCAGTAGCATTGGTGCATTGGGGTAGAGGATCTCACCGGGCAGGAAAAGCCTTCGTGATTCAAGTAGCACAGTGGCTTCTGGTGGGTCACAAGTCTGCCACAGGTGAGGAGTGAGGCCAGTGAAACAGAATAAGCCACCAGGGGAAGTGGCCAGCACAGGTCAGGAGGGCCCATGGCATCCCCGCCACTCTAACCTGCACCATGGCTCTGCTGCCTTTATACAGAGTCATCATTGGTATCTCAGGCCTGCTCTCAGAAGAATTGGCACCTGGACCACTTCAGGGCATTGGAGGATGGCAGTGTAGACAGATCAGTAGGCATAACCAGAGCCCAAGCCACCCACCTGGCAGCCGGACCCAGACTTGGCTGGCGATTCCATGTTGCCCGGTGTCTGGCAGACAGACAAATTTTCACAAAGCAGATTCCCTTTGCATGCCTGGGTCCTTCCCGTCCAACTGTTCAGGCATCTGCTTCTCTTAAAATGTATTTATTACATCAAGAGGAATGATAATGGCCTAGGGCTGGGGCCCTGGTGGCAGCGAGAGCTCCTCCTCCCAGCATGCCTTCTGGGACCCCACAGGGCAAAATGTGTCGTGCATACTCTGGAGGTCTGTACCGGGTCACTAGAGTCAGAGATCAGCTGTGTGGGGCTGTAGAAGAAACACAAGGTGGGAACCAGAGTCAGCTTGTGCCCCAGACGACTTTGCATGCATTTCAGGAGCTCTGGGAGCCCCTGTTCCCTCCTTGTGTGATGGGGTGCACGTCTATGACCTCTAAGGCCCTTTCTTTTTCTTTTTTCTTTCTTTCTTTTCTTTTTTTTTTTTTTTTGGTTCTTTTTTTCGGAGCTGGGGACCGAACCCAGGGCCTTGCGCTTCCTAGGTAAGCGCTCTACCACTGAGCTAAATCCCCAACCCCAGGCCCTTTCTTTTAACACTGCTTCTACACTGTTAAGAATTCAAGTGAGTGGAACTCATGCTTGCCAGCACACACTTGCTCATGCATGTGCCCGCGCACATACCTGCATTCACTCACGTATACATGCATTCTTTCCCTTGCCATGTTGTTCAGGGGACAAGCCGCTCTCTAAGAGGACTAGGGTGCAGCTTTGCTCGAAAGGAAAGGAGGAAGGGTACAGAAAGCTTCTTCCCTTCTACTCTTATAGCTTCATACGTTGTAATCATGGCCAGCAGGGAAGAATCCCTGGGTCAGCCTCAAGCACCTGGCAAACATACTCTCTAACACACAGCAGCCTGCAACACCCAGCAAACTGCAACTGTTACACAGCACGTACACCTCCTCCACTGGGACAGAGGTTCCAGCTGCCAACTGAGCCTCTGAGTTTCTATCTTCAGGTCTTTGAGCTTTGGTAGACTGAACCCTGGATCCTGTTTGATTTTTTGCCACCTTCCCCTCAGGCAGCTGACTCAGAAACCAAGACGGAGGGGGATGACTTCCCCAAGAACACAAAGTAAGCCAGCACTACATTCTCTCCCTCTCCCTCTCTCTCTCTCTCTCTCTCTCTCTCTCTCTCTCTCACACACACACACACACACACACACACACACACCTACACACATACTCACACACCAATACACACTTACACACTTACTTACCTACTCACACACTCACACATCACACAATCATACATTCATACACACAAACACACCTACACACTCACATACTTACACACTTAGTCACACACACAGCCACATACACTTACACACATACACACACACCTACACACATACTCACACACCAACACACACTTACACACTTACTTACCTACTCACACACACTCACACATCACACAATCATACATTCATACACACAAACACACCTACACACTCACATACTTACACACTTAGTCACACACAGCCACATACACTTACACACACACAAACACACACACACATACACACACACACACACACACACACACACACACACACACCCAAGCCTCCATCTTCCGACTTCATACTTTGCTTAGTGGTACCCCAGGTGGATTCTGAGAGAGATTTATTCTGGCCTTGCCCTCAAAAGTTGACATTTTCTTGCAGTGCCTGCCGTGTATTGGAATGCTGGTGTCTTTTTTACTGCTTGGGCATCGTGTCAGTCCCTGATGTGTTGGAATGCATCTCCCTGTCACTTACTACACTCTGGAGCTGTCCCAGTGTACTGGCTGGTTTTTGTGTCAACTTGACACAGCTGGAGTTATCACAGATTAAGAAGCCTCCCTTAAGGAAATGCCTTCATGAGATCTAGCTGTAAGGCGTTCTCTCAATTAGTGATCAAGTGTGGAAGGGCTCACCCATTGTCGGTGGAGCCAGCCCTTGGCTGGTGGTCCTGGGTTCTATAAGAAAGCAGGAAAGCAGGTTGAGCAAACCAGGGGAAGCAAGTCAGTAAGCAGCAGCCCTCTGCATCCGCTCCTGCCTCCAAGTTCCTGCCCTGTGTGAGTTCCTGTCCTGACTTCCTTTGGTGATGAACAGCAATGTGGAAGTGTAAGCTGAATAAACCCTTTCCTCCCCAACTTGCTTCTTGGTTATGATGTTTTGTGCAGGAGTACAAACCCTGATTAAGAAACCCATTGAGGAGGAAGTTCCAGGAGATGAGCTTCACAGGTACAGGGTAGAGTTCGCTTAGTATGGTTTGCTCCTGGCTGTGCTGCGGCCATTGGCATTGCACAGGAGGATTAGTTCAAGGTAGGATGGAAATGGTTGCAGATCTCCTCTGGAGTCTGAGAGAAGAGCCTCCTGATCCCCTCCCCCAAGGCCTCTGGGCCCCACAGAACACACTTAGACTGTGTGGTGAATGAATAAAAATTTTTGAAGCAGTCAGGGGAATGATTTTGGCCAGCTCAGCCATCATGTCTCCAGAGACGAGAGCCGTGGCTTCAGCAGGACATAAAAAGGGCTGTGGTCCAACCCTAGGACCTTTTCGAGCCAGTAGCAAAGCAGCCACAAGGGAACTCATGGCCTTACTGGGACACACCAGGGGAGCAGTCACATTCCCTGCTAGGACCTAGGGCAAAGGGCTGATAAATCAGTGTCAGGTGTCCAGAGGGCTGCAGCCAGTGTGGGTGACTTCTCGGCAAATGGGGTGAACAGGCATCTCCAGAAAGAGGTAGCCTGGGTTCCACCAGTAGCAGGTCTCCATCCTGGGAAACATGACTCAGAGTGAGAGAGTCTTGGTTGGCAGGGGCTGGGAAGGGCTGGGAGGCTGAGTACATCATAGTCTTCCTTCTAGATGGATGGCAGTGGCCAGGCCAGGTCAACCACAAAGACTCCCAGGCGGATTGCACTAGCAGCATGCATATGCCAAAGTGCCTTTCTCCTGGGGCAGTGCATTTACAACCTTCCCATCAGACACACACATACACATGCACACACACACACACACACACACACACACACACGAGTGACTTTTCCCTGTGGGGATCCCGGAGCAGAGGGAAGAAGACAGCCCTGTCCTGGACTGTAACAGGAGACCCTGGGTTCTGTGATACTGAGTCCTTTTGCAGGGCTTATTAGAACATTTAAAGAGATGCTCTGCACTCCCAGGCAATGAACTTGGGGGAGCTCATGCTTGAAGCTGCTCGAGATTATCATGTCTGAGGGCCAGGGACGTTATTCTTACCCATTCTCAACTTCAGAATACTGAGGAAAAGTGCAAAGTAAGGGTTGTAAAGCTAAAGAAATGAAACAAGACATCCACTCACTTCCCCAACAAACCAGCTGCTCATCTATCCACTCTCTCGAATTAACCAGCTACCTATCCATTCATCATTCCAATGAGCCAGCTACCTATCTATTCACCCTCTCAAATTAACTAGCTACCTATCTATCTACCCACCCAACTAGCCAGTTACCTATCTACCTTCCCGACTAGTCAGGTATCTATCTATCTACCAACCCAACTAAATAGCTACATACCTGTCCATTGTATATTCCAAATAGTCAACTAATCATCCATTCACTCACCCAACTTACCAGTCATCCACACATCCATTCATCCACCCATTCATTCATGTATGCATGTATCCATCTATTCACCTACATATCTATTCATCTATCCACCATCCATCCACTGACCTATCTATATCATTTATCTATCTATCTATCTATCTATCTATCTATCTATCTATCTATCTATCTATCTATCTATCATCTATCAATCTGTCTACCCATTCACTCATCCATCCACTCGCCCACCCACCCACCCACTTATCCATCCACCCATCCATCTATCCATCCATCCACCCACTCACCTATCCATTTATCCATCTGTCTGTCCATCCATCCATCCATCCATCCATCCATCCATCCATCCATCCAACTACCCACCCACCCATCCATCCATCCACCCTTCCAGCCATCCATTCACCCACCTTCCATACCCTTGGTGGACACCTCCCAGGCCAGATGCTGTATGTACTGGGAAGAAACGGGCAGGCAAGTGTGCAATGGGTGCCCCTGCTCCTTGAAGTCTCAGAACGGATCGAAGAGAGGAGAGGAGCAGCTGTGCTTTACCTGGATACCTATAACTAATGGAGGAGCTGGGGGACTGGGGCCAGGATGTCTGGGGCTCTTCCAACTTGTCACAGGGAGCATGAGCCTTACTTTAGGCCCATCACTAATGCATAAGAACTTCAGACCCTTCAATCGTAAAACGGGCTTATAACAGGAATCACAGACCTAGGGAGAAGGAGTAGGCCTCACCTTACACTGATCACAGTCTATTTTGTGTGTAGTTTGCATGCCATTTGCATGCATTGCCTTGGGCCTCTGCATCTGTCTCCACAACTCTACTGAGAGCAGGAACTCAAGTGTTCCGACTCCTTGGAGTTTCCTGTTTTCCAGGCAGGTGAAAAGCATTGCTGGAGCAACTGCTTAGCCTGTGATAAAGGCCTACGAGGAGAAAATGGGACTCCATTGCCCTCTGGGACTCAACTGAGATTGAGTCCATGTAGTGCCATGCAGTGTAAGTCATGGCATAGAGCAGGCGCTCAGACGAAGGGTTTGTGTTTTCCTGCTTACTCATCCTAGCACCCAGCCTGGGCTGCTGAATTCAAAGGAAGATCCTAAATTCCTCAATATAGTCACCAAAGCAGGCCACTGCTGTCCTCTCTGTAGGGCAGAGATGCTCAAGACTCTTCTGATCCCCAGAAGCAGCTGCTAGGAATGGATTACCTTGATGATCCCATCTCTGCAGGTAGTTGGGAAGAACATTCCAGAATAAACTGGCTAAGCCAAGGCCACAGTGAAGAAACCACGAAGCCACTGTGCTTTTGTGTATCTTACAGAGAGGTTCCAAGCAAAGTTGTCGAACCTCGACACCACTGCACACCAACAGCCCATATATATGACCAGGTTCAGGCTATCCTATGGTATCAGTCAGCTTGTCCTGGGTCCCAGCCCTGGCTTCTAAGAAGCCCGAAGACCGACTTTCTGGCTGTTGAACTGGAGTCCATGTTGAGCACCAGAGCCTGGCTGGTGTATCGTGGCTGCTACTTAGCAACCTGTTCAGTGAACACTCAGTAGGACCTATGGAAGCTGCTTCAGAGAAGCTCACTCACCTGGGTCAGAGAGTCAACTCACCCGGTCTCTAGGCAAGCTAATTGAATCCTTGTGCTTTGCTTGTGTCTCCCAGCCTCTGGTTTTACTGTTTGTAAAATGAACCTGGTGTCTGCCCATGTTCACTGGGGATCTTGGCCAGTGTGACGTGTGCAATAAAGAAGCTGGCCCTAGAGGATAGACCCCTGGGTGGGCATGCAGCCAGTTCTTCCTGAGACTCGTAGCATCTTCAACATGGACCAACAGCCTTCTTACTTAGGCTCCTCTTACCACTGTCCGGGCCAACCAGGATTGCCTATTCCCTCTATCCAACACACCAAACATGCCAGTGGCCTCCAGTATTCTTTTTTTTTTTTTTTTGGTTCTTTTTTTCGCAGCTGGGGACCGAACCCAGGGCCTTGCACTTCCTAGGTAAGCGCTCTACCACTGAGCTAAATCCCCAGCCCGGCCTCCAGTATTCTTAACCCAGTGAGAGGACCAATTGACCCGGAGCCAACCACAGCACTTGCCTTTCCAGCCCTCTTGTTCTATTATAGCAGCAGGGTTGAATTCCTGAATTAAACTTTAAGGACACTCATGACTTAAGAGCATGTGAGGAAAGAGGGCAAACAGGAAGCCTGGAAAGCACAAGAACATGATGTCACACATGAAAATGAGGTGTTTCGCATCACTAGAGACCATTCATTGACCAATGAGAAGAGACACAAGTTGGAAGGTGTTATGGTTTGTATATGCTCAGCCCAGGGAATAGCACTATTAGAAGGTGTAGCCCTATTGGAAGAGGTGTGGCCTTGTTGGAGTAGGTGTGGCCTTTTTGGAGAAGGTGTGGCCTTGTTGGAGGAGGTGTAGTCCTGTTGGGTAGGTGTGGCCCTGTTGGAGGAAGTATGACCTTGTTGGAGGAGGTGTGTCACTGTGGTCATGGGCTTTTAGACCCTCATCTTAGCTGCCTGGAAGCCAGTCTTCCACTAGCAGCCTTCAGATGAAGATGTAGAAATCTCAGCTCCTCCTGTACCATGCCTGCCTAGATGCAGCCATACTCCTACCTTGATGATAATGGACTGAACCTCTGAACCTGTAAGCCAGCTCCAATGAAATGTTTGCCTTTATGAGACTTGCCTTGGTCATGGTATCTGTTCACAGCAGTAAAACCCTAAGACCAAGGGTTAACAAAGCAGTGTGAACTCTTCAGAAAGTGCTTTCTACCACTATGATAAACACCACAACCAAAAGCAACTTGGGGAGGAAAGGGTGGATTTTACCTTACAGCTGATAGCCTGTCATGAAGAGAAGTCATGGCAGGAACTCAAGGCAGAAATCTGGAGGTAGGAACTGAAGCAGAGGCTGTGAAGGGATGGTGCTTACTGGCTTGCTCAGCCTGCTTTCTTACACACTTTAGGAGCCCCTGCTCAGGAGTGGCATCAATGGACTGGTTCTTCCCACATCTATAATAAATCAAGAAAATGGTCCACAGGCTTGCCTATAGGATAATACAATGGGAACATTTCTGAATTGAGTTTCTTTCTTCTTTGATGACTTTAGTTTGTAATAAGTTTACAAAACACTAACCATCACAACTGACCCCTTGTCAACTTGACACACAAATACAACATTATTAAGCCATAACCTTTCCTTTCTTATTTGTCCCCAAGATGCCATGTTAATATTAACATCACAATATAAAAGAGTGCGCCTTAGAAATCCCAGTCTTAAAATTCTCAACATTTTGAAAGTCCATGTTCTCTTTGAAAATGAAATGTAAAAGTTAAAGTGGGATACCTTTTTAAAAAAATGTTACATAGTTTCTTACTCTGAAAAGGAAGACCAAGGGAACAGTTACAATCTGTACTTGGCTGATGTCCCCAGAAGGCCTGCTTTTTTTCTGAGGGGAGGTTAAGGGAGGCTAGATCTGGTGGAAAGGGGAGGTTTCCTTATACTACATCTCATATACTATGGGGTGTATATTATATATGGGATGTAATAATGAGATAAGAATAAATAAAAAGGAAAAAATTCAACAGTGTAAAAGGTTCAATACCTAATGTCTGGGGATCATTCTGAATGACAAAGAGCTTGGACAGATCTGCTCCTCTGGTTCTACCTATCTGAGGCTCACAGTATATCTCACAGGGTCAGGGCAGCTCTACCTCACAGATGCTGTCCTTGGTGATCATCCCACAGTCCCAGGACCATCAATATGCTAGGGTCACTGCAGGCTGCACCTCAGCCAATGATCTTCTGGTTTCTCCTCGGGATCACTGACCCTACCACGTGGTGCAAAGCCCCAGTCTTTCTCCATGAGCCCTTCATGCCTTCAAAATCATTAACACCCAGGAGACTGTCACACGTTTCCAAGTTTAGCTGCAAAACCATGGACCCTTCTGGGCCACGGCTTCTGTGTGCTTCCCCTGAGAAAACACTTTTCAGATTCTGCCTCAATGATGCTAGCCTCTTCTTAACCTCAGCTGACTCTTCAGCTCTAGCCATCAGTGTTAGCTGTTCTGATACAGCAAAGATTTCACATTAATGGTTCTGGCCTCTTGTGAAGCACAACCAATTTTTCAGCTCCAGCTGACCATAACCACAGATTCTAATTCAAAATATCTAGGACCCTGATAGAGTCTTCGCAGTCCTCTGAGACTTGAAACTAGGCCTCCGTTCTCTGCGCTGCTCTGGCCAGTACCCTCTGGGTTCCCCCAAGCTCTGAACACTCAGTAGCTTTTCTAGCCCAATATTCCAAACCCCTCCCACAATCTTCCCCAAACTCTGTCAGATCTGTCACAGCAATAATCCACTCTCTGGTACTGCTGTGATGATACAGCTTGACCTAAAGCAACTTGGAGAGGAAAAGAGTTTACCTGGTTTATATATCCCTATCACATATATGAGAGATCCTATCACAGGCCATTACAGACGGAAGTCAGGGCAGGAATCTGGAGGCAGGAACAGAAGCAGAGGCCATTGCAGGAACACTACTTACTAGCTTGCTCCCCCTGGCTTGTTCAGTTGGTGTTTTTATAATCCTCATCCAGGTATGGCACCACCCACAGTAAGATGGACCCTTACACATCAGTCCCCAATCAAGAAAATACCCTACAGGCCAGCCTGAGGGAGGCATTTTCTGAATCAAAGTTAGCTCTTATTAGACAACTCTAACAGCGTGTGTCAGGTTGGAAAAAAAAAACCTAACCAACACAGTTCTAAACCCACCCAGCATTAGAGAAAGCCATACCAGTGAGACCCTGTACCCTACTTATATGGTGGAGACATGGTTCAGCCACAGGACCCCAGGTCTGGAGAGAACAGAAATGGCTTCTGATTCTCACAGAGGCATGAGCAGTAGGACTGTAGCCACAGGCATTCCTGTCATGGCACCTGGAGATGCCACGCTGCCTGTCATCACCACGGATGCCAAATGTTCCACATGCTAAGAATTCCATGGACTCAGTGGAGATAGTACCTGAGCCAAGAACCTAGCTCTTCTGAGCGAGCACAGCCAGGTATGTAGCAGAGTGAGGGAGGATTTCAGATACAATGTAACAGATCAGCACCTCTAGGAGTGGTTGTGGCTGGGCAAGAGGAAAGTCACTGCTTAGGGTGAGGGCAGCCAGGGTATACTGGCAAATGCCACAAATGCTTCTGGTAAAGGGTCTGTGAGACAAGGACACAGTCAGAGACAGAAGCCAAAAGGACTCTCCCTCCTCACTTTCCTGACTTTCCTCACTCCTTTCTCCTCCCACCCCTCCCTCCCTTCTCTCTCCCTTTAATATCTGAAGCATGTGGCAATGGTTGATTGAGAAACAAACTAATTTAAAATGAACAAACGATTTCACCCATGAAACAATTGCTTGCACACACGACTCCCTACCACAGGCAGCACCTGGATGAGGTTTCTGCTTTGACTTCTGACCCCCAGTGATCAAGTTGTAATAGGACCTGCTTCCTGATTGCCTACATTGGTTTTTTGCTCACAGCTTCAAAGGCAAGAATGGTCTAAGCCCAACCTCTTGCAGCCACCCTTAGGGTGGGTACAGGTGAACAGGGTTCCTCTGATAAAGTACACAAAGTTACCATTTTTAATTGATTTCTGACACTGAGCTCTGTCTCCCACCTCAGATCTGTGCCAGCGCACTGGCCTCCATCTTCTGCTGGAAGCCAGTGCAGCTAGAGCTGGTTTCCAAAGGAGGGGGCACTCACACTTCTATTTTGCATTTGTGCTGATTTGCATATTAATAGTTTGCATATTAACCAGCGACTTCAGAGGGTGGGCGGGCTAATGAATGCAGCCATCTCTTCAATTTTAACTCAATTTGCCTCCCTATACCCCAAAGACTCGGGGGACGGGTGTGGGACGCTCATTGAAGTGATCCTGCAGCCCCAGTGTGGGCTGCTCTGCCATTAATCCAATTAATTAGCCCAGCGGATGCAGCCGCCTGGACGAGGGGTCTTTGTTTGGTGCTGGGGGCTAATGACAGCCCCAAGCTGATGGAATAATCGGAAGAGCTAAGGAGGGTTTGACCCTCAGCCAGGGTTCTTGGGTGGAGTCTGCAGTAGGACTGTAGCTTGCACGTGGGGCAGCTGCTTCCCTAGGCCCTCCCTCACAGCTTTCCCCTGGCAGTCACATCCTGACTGCCCTCACTGCTCCCTATGACATATCTCCCACGATTACTCCTACCCTTCCCCTGCTCTGCACAGAGAACCTTGAACCCCAGCTTCTATGGAAGCCAAAGGCAGAATCTGCAACAGATGAAAGACAGAGAATGAACCCTTCACTGCCCTGCCACACAGCCCTGCCACACCTGGGGACTTAGCAGATCCACCTTTCCCGAACTCCTGGAGAACTTTTTATCTTCTGGTTACTTTAGGTTTGAAGCCTCCAGAGTCACCTGTCCCCTCTAGTCCCAAACCTCTCCACCCTCATGTTCTTCTTCAAGATGTTCATACCTTGCAGGAGGGTGGGAAAGAAAGACACACATTGTTTATGAATTGCTCCACGGAAGGCCTGGCACCAAGACCCTAGGACTCTAATGTTTCAAGAAACGTAATGGGGACAGATAGGGAGCAAGTGTCCCTTTAAATTAATCCCCCTAAAACAACAGCCTGTGGGGCACTTTTGGAAATCCATGATGCTCAGGTTCACAACAGATCCCTGGGAAAACCCTGCAAAAGGCACATGCCCAGCCAGCCATTGACACATCCTATTGCAAACCCTTGTATCCTGTGGCCCAGGTTACATTCTGAAGAAAGGGAGTCCAGGTTGCTGTGAACCTCTGGGTTGAATCCCTGTCTCTGTGGGTGGTTGTGGGAGGTTGAGGAAGGTACAACCCCTCAGGAATAAACAGAGCTGTAAGTTGAAATGCTGAGTAAGCTCCAGAGGGGTCTCCTGACTGAGGGAGGCTGTGGCATCTGGAACTACAGCTTCCCTATCTGTAAGCTGGCAAGAAATAGTCTCACCGTGACCACTGTGGAGAAAATGACAGGTATGAGCAGGCATGTGGTCAGACTCCTGTGTGACATGCCTATCTGTACAAGAGGGGTCCTCAAGGCCATCAGTCATGGGACGGACATAGCCACGTCCTTCATTAGACCCCCCAAATTCCTAAAGCTCTACTTATAAACAATCATCATAGGATCTTAGGATGGTGTGGCCCCATCAACTTCCCTCCAAATGCATGAAGTTGAAATGCATCAAGTAGATCTTTACATGGATCTACTGTGTTGTTGGGAGTTCAGTCCCCCTGGGTGCCACAGACTTCCAGGTGTCTCCCATTATGGAATTTAAAAGCAGCTCCCATGGAGTCAGTTAGACATTCTTTATAAGTTCGTCATATGGCAGAGACGTACTGGGCATGTGACTTGATTTTTAGAAGGTGTCTGCCACTCTTGTCTCTGCTCTGAATCCATCCTATGGAACAGGGAGTCTCCTCGCCATGTTTCCACAGGGAGAGGGAAGACAAACCACTATTTGACCCCGAAATAAAAAAACAAAAGTTCTTGCTGGTGCAGAGTGGAGAAGGAAGAGGGACGCAAAGCAGGGGACTTCCCACCATGGAAAGCCCATGCTATCTTCAGTGAGATGTTTTGGAACAGTTAGTGAATAGACACAGGGATGTTAAGGTTCTTGGAACCTTTTTGTGAGTGTGGAGTCATTTCAAAATAAAGTAAGATTTAAATAAGCACATAATGTTGCATGCATGTGTTTATGATGCTCATCAAAAAAAAGAAGAAGGAGGAGGAGGAGGAGGTGGAGGAGGAGGAGGAGGTGGAGGTGGAGGAGGAGAAGAAGAAGAAGAAGAAGAAGAAGAAGAAGAAGAAGAAGAAGAAGAAGAAGAAGAAGAAGAAGAAGAAGAAGAAGAAGAAGTCACACAGGATTAAAATAAAAATCAATCTGACTATCCCCAAGTCAGAAACCTTTGAGCTCTAACCTAGAACCACAAGTGAAAAGTCCATCTTCATCTCGTGCCATCGATGGGTTGCAGGTACAACACAGGCTGGCTAAAAATATTGTATAAGGTGACTTTCGGGCTGTGGGAACCCAGTATGGAGGAGATAGGACCAAATTCTGTGCTTAGCCTGGGATACCATTCACAAGATGTCTTACCATGAATGTGTGAGTATTCTAAACTTACCATCCTTGGCAAGCAGCCCCAGGGCCCCACTGTATTCCTCTTCATCCTGAGTTCGTCCTTTACAGTGTGATGGGCAGTGTGTGTCACCTGTGAACAGGTATCACTGCAGGGATCACAGTGTGAGAGATGGAGTTTCCTCGCCAGCATCCACAATAAAAGCCCAGCTTGGTGGTACCACAGCTGATCCCAACTTGGAGATCACAAGCCAGGTAGATCCCAGGGCTCGCTTCCTGATGCCAGGCCTGTGATCCCAACTTAGATACCAGAGGGCTCACAGGGCTGTCAGCCCAGCCAGGAGGCAAGCTCCAGGTTCAACGAGAGACACTGGCTCAGAAAGTAGGGTGGGAAGTGATACTGGGAGTCAGCTGGCATGAACCTCCTGGCCTCCACATGCAACACACACACACACACACACACACACACACACACACAAACACACAAACACACACACACAAACACACACACAAACACGTGCTCACACACTATTTAAATACAGGGTCATACAATACCTCAGAGTAACATATCCTGTCCCTTTGCTTGCCCAGAACTCTCTCGCCCTGCAGTTCAGGAGGACAGTGGGTACCAAGTCAGGTTGGGTTTCTCTGCTGTCCCTACCTATCTTTATAAAGGCTCCTCGGATTGAGTATCTCTTCCAGAAATACTCTATAAAGGTCCCCAGAATATGGGTGGGGCCGGACAGCCCACTTACAAATCACCCCAGCAGAATGGCTGGCTACGGTAGCATGTGACACCATGTGATGGAGCCCAAATATGCATCTTGCTGTGAGGAGGCACGGGCTCAGGGAACTTGCTGGAAACATTAAATTAAGCAGTGTAACAGCTGAGAATAATTGGGTTTTCTGCCCCGTTGCCTGTGATTTTGCGTGGTGTTTGAGGCAGCTGGGCGGATCTGTTTGACTTGGGCTGCAAGAGGTTCCCAGGAGCTGGGCGTGGCTCCGTCCCCACAGAGAATGGCCCGGGGTATCCCAGAACCGTAATTTCCAAGTTCAAAATAAGTACAGACTCTGTTTTGAGTTTTCCATGGCTTGTGTGTCATGGATGGGGAAACCGAGTCCTTAGTGTCTCAGCTGATAGTGGATCTGGGTTTTCATTGGCAGTCACTGAAAGACACTTGTCCTGGTTGCTCACCCCTCCTCGGGAATGACAGATTAAAACCATCCAAAGCAAGGAGAGGGGCTTGCCCTGTGGATAAAGTGCTTGCTGCATCACAGAGGACTTTTCTTGAAGGGAGTCTGAAAAGCAGCTTTATCCACCCATGCACCTAGGGGCCCACCTATCAGACACTGTATATCGTCGTGCACCCATTTACAATCCATCCACCCATGACTGGCCCACAGTTCGTTTCCTGGAAGCCTGTGTCCGAAAGGTAAACACAAAGAAAGTAGCCAAAGAACAGAGAATGGATCACTCAACAACTTCTCTATCTGGAGAGAATGGGGATAGACATGGTAGAGGAGAGAGACGAGGAAAGGTAATTTATCAAACACGGGGTCTCTTACTCTTTCTGGGAATGGATGGACATCTTCCCTGTTGTGGGTACCACCTCGTTTCCCTTCTTCTGTGGTCTGGTGTTTTGGTCATGGTGGTTGATGGGTGCCTTTGCTGATGAGGTGAGAGGAGAAAGACACCAGGCCAAGCTAGTAAGCTACAGATTTACAAAGCCAGATCAGTGGGATACTTCTTGAGGAGACACTGGACAGGATCTGAAGGCCAAGGCAACATAGAAGGAGGACACATTATGAGGACACAATGCCAAGGCTTCCCACATCGTTTGAGTAATGATTCAGACCTCTAAAAGTTCAGTGGTGAAGTGACATAAGCCAGCCATGGTGGTCCATCCTGGTTATCCCAGAACTTGGGGACTGATCAAGAAGATTTAAAGATTAGCCTGGGCTACAGTGTGAAACTCCAAGGTTCCTGGAGTGGCCCCACAGAAAAAGTCTTCATATCTTTGAAAAACCAGTTGATCACTGTCCTGCTTGGCAGAAATGGCCACCTTTACAGCAAGCACCTTCAGTAAATGCTAGTGAAGAAGGCGGGTACAAACAACTTCCTCCCCAGAGACAGACCCATCCCAGTATCCTTCCACCTCTCTGTTCACCCACATGCCATCTACCCACCTGTCCTTTACTCTGTTGAACTACGTGTCACCCATGCATCTATCCACCCACCCACCCACCCATCCATCCACCAATCCATCCATCCATCCACCCACCCAGCCATCTATCCATCAATCCACCCATCCATCTATCTATCATCCACCCATCCACCCATCCATCCATCCATCCATCCATCCATCCATCCATCCATCCACTCATCCATCCATCCATCCAACCACCCACTCATCCAGTGATCCCTCCACCTATTAATTCGTCCATCCACAATACAGTGACTCGTACACTGTCCATCCACAGGATGGCTAGCTGACCCCAGGTTAGAAGCTACTCTGTGAGTCAGACCCACTTTAGCCAATGTCAAAAGCATGGGAGTTTATGAGGTCTCCAATAAAGAAATGGTTCCCATGGGGTCTACTCATCAATCCATCCATCCTTCCATCCATCCATCCATCCATCCATCCATCCATCCATCCATCCATCCCTCTGTTCCTCTATCCATCCATTCTTCCGTCCTTCCACCCCTCTCTCCCTGTCTAGCAGTAAGTAGACTTCTTGCCTTTCATGTAGGAATGTTTAGCTTCTATCTCCAGAACTGAAAAAAACCTACAAATACAAAAGATCTGCCTGAAATCAGATTGATTTACAATGAGCAGCATCTCTTGGGAGATTTGCACTAAGTGGGCCAGAGTTTTGTCCCTTGGGAGCACTAGGTACAAAGAAATACAGTGCTTGTGATGCCTCCAGCTCTGGCAGACCCACTAGGTAAGACTGCAGCTGGGCTTGTACCCTCTTTCAGTGTATAAACAGGACTGCCTGCTAATGTGAGAGGAGAATGCTGTCTCTCGAGAAGAGCATATTCAAGATGGCTCTTGAGTGGCAAGAAGCATTTATGATGATTAGAGGTGTGGAGATCACCAGGCAGCTCAGAACGGTTAATGCTGGCAATAGGAAACATCAGGGCAGATTTGCCTCACTGAGGCCCCAGACTCTGAGAAAAATGGCAGTTTCTGCACAGGAGCAGGCACCTCACCCCCACTGCAGGGCCAGGCTGACACGGCTTCAGCTCCCAGCTTCCTGTTCTTACACACAACAACAATAACCCAGGTCTGTGCCACAACTGATCTACTGAGAACCCAGCAACTCTGCCTGCCGTGGGCTCTCTGGACCCTCAGGCACACACTCACCAACACACATCATCCTACAGGCTCTGTTTCACTATTTCAAATCGCCTCTCTTTGCAATGGACAGATACTAGCTTGAGGGAATTCCCCAAGACCCAAAACTCATATCACCTTCCAATGAGAAATCTTAATCATGGAAATACCCCCAAGCAAGCACTAAGTTCTGTGTAAGGACCTAGTCTAGGTTCAGCTATCTTCAGGGTGGCTTAGAAACACGGCGTTCACTTCTGGTTCATCTATCTATCCATCCATCCACCCATCCATCCATCCATCCATCCATCCATCCATCCATCTATCGTCTATCTATCTATCTATCTATCTATCTATCTATCTATCTATCCATACATACATACATATATACATACATACATACATCATCCTTCCATCCCAATCTTCTATTCGTGACCTTGTAAACCTTGTGGAAATGCACACATACATGCATACAGACACACATGCACACAGACATATACACATGCACACACATATGCACAGAGACGCAGATAGACACACACATACATACATGCATACATGAACCCAGACACACAAACACAGTGACACACATACACACAGGGAGACACACACAAACACATACACTTGCACACAGACATGCACACACCCATACACACATGGACACAGACACACAGAGACACTTGTCCTGTGACACAGTCACTGAACACATGCTCACAGACACAGACCTAGGCACCCACACATACACACACGCATAGACACAGACACACACACACATGCCCACGGACAGAAACACACAGACACATGCACATACACACACAGTGACACACACACAAACACACACACACACACACACACACACACACACACACACATGCTAACTTCATCTTCCATTTCCCTCAGTTTCCTCGTCTCCCAGCTCAAAGGTTTCCTACTCCCTCCTCATATCATTATAAAATTACTTATTTATTATTTGTTTGTTCTCAAACCCCAAAGCCTTTAAATTTAGCAGATGTGTCGGTGAGCTTCCTTAAGCACTGCGGCGCTGTGACACTGACAGAAATGGTTTGCGACTGATGGATGCTGAGGCCCCCACCGATCTTTTTTATGAGGTGTTGCAGTAGATCCCAGGGAGGTGCCACTGTGGTTTCCCAAGTGCATGCATCCGCCCCTTTCTCAGGACTTGAAATGTGTCTGGCTCCTTTGGGGAGTTGTCTTTCTGTGGCTTTTCATCTTAGAATGGTTCCCATCCCATTTTCTCTGGGGGTACCCACTTCAAGAATGTAGGGCGGTGTGGTCCCAGTGCCTCCCATCCCATCTGCAATCCCTTGATCGTCATAGGGGGTTTTCATGTCCCTTAAAGCACAGCCTGTGTCCTGTTGAGTGAAAGAGACAGGGGAGGGAGGGAGGGAGGTCATGGGGTCTCCTTTGACAGCCTCTGGTCTGGGAAGTACAGGCTTTTGGATGGTGCTACCTGAAGCGTGAGTTCAGGAAAGAAAAGTCAGATGCTGGACACGGGTGTGCACATGTCACCCTAGCACCCTAGAGGTCAAGATGGGAGGAAAGCAAGTTCTGGGTGGTCCTGTCTCAAACAAAACAAAAAAACCCAAAACCAAAACAATAACAAAAACATGTCATGTGACCTGGATGTGAACGTAAGAACCAACAGAGCGTGCTCTACACACAGGCAGCAGGCATGCCCAAGGCAGGATCTCAGGTTGTCAGCACCGTAATGAAATACACCAGGCAGAGCATGTTATAAAGAGAGACGCTGTCCAGTCACAGAGCTGGGCATCTGCTGGGCTTTAGTGGGGGTTTCCTGATGGTGGTATACAAGGGGAAAGGAGGGGAAGGAGGGGGATTTAGGACACCTGAGGACTCACTCACTTTTGTCCTCTAAGTCCCTGTCTACTTACAGTCACATTCTGAGACCAAGTGGGTGAGAAGCCCGGCGTACAAATCGAGGGTGTGCAACTATGCCACAATACAGTCCACGCGACTCGGGAACACCTCAATATCTCAGAGCCTGCCTCTCCCCTCTCCTCCGTTCCCTCCAAGGGGGGGCTGGTTTGCTTCTTCTACTCTCTGACATCCTGCCCCTCAGTTTCCTGTCTGTCCCTCTTTCCCAGCCCCCCTGTCCTTTGTATGAAAATGACCCCTGTGTCCCAGGAGACAAGTCTTTGTTCCGGAAGCTGTCGCGGGAGACAGCAACCAGAGCTCCCCTAGCAGAGGCTACTGTCCTGTTCAGGGATGTTTGTTGATTGCTTATTGACCTGGGAGTCCTCTGTGTTCAGATGAGAGTAGCTCTGTGCTCCTGTGCGTTCGTTCTCTCTCTCTCTCTCTCTCTCTCTCTCTCTCTCTCTCTCTCTCTCTCTCTCTCTCCTCTCTCCTCTCTCCTCTCTCCTCTCTCCTCTCTCCTCCCACCCCCTGCAAGAAGCCTTAGTCACAAACAATCAGGGTGGGACAATGTCTTCTCCAGGAGAGATATGGGGGTCATCTTTTATTAAGAAGAAAGCTTTTGAAACGCGCCGTGAGTGGTGTCCCCCTCATTAGCCAGAGAGGGATCAGGACCAGCAATCTAGTTGATCAGCAGCCGCAATTTATTTTAAACTGCCCGTTTTCTGGATGTCAGAGGACGACTTTCATGTATAATCTTATTTCCAATTTCAACAAAGAACACTTCACTCACGTTGGGTGCGGAGATTTTTTTCCCCCCATCTACAGACAATAACCGATTATAAAAGCAGCTCCCGGCCGACCCCCCCCCCCCCATCTCGTCGTGGTGTTGACATATGGAAATGAAGCAAGTGTAATCCGTGTAATTACAAGCATTGTAAGCAGGGTACAATTAGTGTCTCTCCAAGCCGATGTTGTAATCAAAAGACGCTGGTGACAGAGTCCAAGGATGGAGGAGACACTCCACAGAATCCAACATGGGTTTGGAAGGAAGTTTCTTTCTTCCATTCTCCTCTCCTTCCCACACTGAGACAAATGTCGCCTCCTATTCTCTCCTGAGTGGGTGAGGAGAAATCAGTTCTAATTATTTACTCCGCCCATCTAGACCCACGCAGACAGACAAGGGGGCCCGACTTTAAAAATAAACCGGGCCACGTGGCAGGCAGCGCCAGGCCCTGCGGGAACTGGAATATTTAGACGGTGGCTTTTAAGGTCACCTGTTCAACAGGGGATATGTCAAGACGCCCGATGGGCAAATGGGGCCCCACGGGTGGAAGTCAGACATCCACGGGGCTTCCATGTTATCAAACACATTTGGGGCCCAGGGCTGTGGACATAGCAGATTTTTTTGCTGATATCTTATTTGGAAACCTTTGTCGGCATTTAGGTGCCAAGAAGTATTTTGACGTATGACTACTGAGAAATTAAGAGCTGATCAGAAAGGGGAAACCTGTGGTGTCACAGGACATGGGGGAGGGGGGTGCCAGTGCCTGCAGGTCCTAGAGATACAAACAGCTCCTCTCACCTGGGTTTTGGCTCTGTGGCTTGCCCACTTCCCACTGAACTGCCAAGTCAAAGGAGCTCCACAGACTGGGGCTGTCTTCAGGTTTGTGGGAGAGCTATTGTGCCTGCCACCTCAGCTGTCTTCCATTTCTACAAAGCACAGTCCCTTTCCCAGTCCCCAAGCCTGGGTGCTGTGTGTCCTTCCCCGCAAAGCGACAACTAGCCATCCCTACCTGTGCCAAACAAACCCAGCTCACCAGCCTCCCCAGAAGGCAGGTTCCCTCCCTGCCTCCATTGGGGTCTCCCAGTGCAGTTGGGAGGGGTAGACCACACTTGAGTCTCTTGAATGAATTATTCAGTAAGGATTTCTTTGTTGAGCACGGGACAGACAGAGAATGCCAAAAGCTACGGATAGTTAGGAGCTGACTGTGTGCTCACCACAGCTTGGAGAGAAAAAAAGAAAAGAGGGAAAATAAGAGAGAGGAGGGAGGGGAGACAAAGGGACAGGGAGAGGTGCAGGAGGGAGAAAGAGGAAGGAGGGAGAAGAGAGGGCATGAGAAAGCAGGGAGAGGCGGAGTGAAGGAAAACACCACTATTCAAGGGATGGGGTTCCTTCAGTTCCTTTGGTTCCTTTGGTCATCTTGGTGGTTTATGAGAAGACAGGAACCTGCCTGCCCGTGTAGCACATCAGCCAGCCCAGACCCCCAGAATGGTGAGACATATAGGAAACAGATAAACTTCTGTTTCTCTATAAATTATCCAACCTTGGGTATTTTGTGGAAGGAACTGAAAAATGACCCCGGGAGCCATGTTCACCTCCATGCTGCACCCTCTGGTCCAGAGGTTGCTTTGACTTTGAGCCAGTTGCTCAGCAGTGCACTGGTTCAGAATACAGCTCTGTTACCACAGGGGAACAGTCCAAAGCCACAGTGTGGAGGGCGGGGCAGCAAACAGTGCATAAGGCTGTTAAGACTAACTGCCTTCTCTACGTTCCCAGGCCTTAGACTCTTCAGAGTGAACTCTGACCCCGAACACTGACAAGACATTTGGCACCTTGCTCTGGCCTCTTCCTCTCCTGTAGGGCAGCTCAAGTCCCCTCCAAGTGACAACCAGGGATTGCTGAAGATAATCACCTGTTCCCATGAGACCACGCCACTCTCGGCTGCTGGTATTTGCAGTTCTACAAGTTGGGACCCTTGTTGACACTCCACACACCCTGAAACCCAGTCACGGGAAGTTCAGGTCATAGAAGAATCTAGAATAAAAGCCCACATGTGCAGAGGGCGAAACTGAGGTCCGCGGCAGTTAGGAATCATTGGAAATCAAACTCTGGCTCCACTGCCCCCTAGCTGTGTGACCCCGGCCATCCTGTGCTTCTCTGGTCTTCCTTCCTCTCAGCTGGAAGGCTGGGGAGACAAAGGAAGCCCTGGTCACTGTGCTGGCTAGCTTTGCGTCAATTTGACACAAGTTGGGAACATGAATCTTAATTGAGAAAATTCCAGTATAGGACTGACTGGTCTGTTGGCAAGACTATGGTGCGTTTTTCTCAATCGGTGATTGATGTGGAGGATCCAGTCCATGGTGGGTGGTCCTGGGTTCTATCCGAAGCAGGCTGAAAAAGCCACGGGGAGCACGTAAAAAGTGTTCCTCTGGCCTCTGCTTCAGTTCCTGCCTTCAGGTTCCTACCCTGAGTTCCCTCAGTGATGGGGTATACCCTGAGAGCTGTAAACGAGCCCCCTCCTCCCCAAGCTGCCTTTGATCATGGTATTTTATCCCAGCAGTAAACATTAAAACAGTCACTGGGCACAACATGGGGCAGTGAGAGAGACAGAGACACAGAGAGAGACAGAGACAGAGAGACACACAGAGACAGAGATACAGAGAGAGACAGAGACAGAGACACACAGAGAGACAGAGACAGAGTGAGATACACAGAGACAGAGAGAGACAGAAAGGCAAAAACACACAGAGAGACACAGGGATGGAGAGACAGAGATGCACACACAGAGACAGAGACACACAGAGAGACAGATAGACAGAGAGACAGCGACACACAGAGACAGAGACAGAAAGGCAAAAACACACAGAGACAGAGACAGATAGACAGAGACAGAGACACACACAGAGACAGATAGACAGAGACAGATAGACAGAGACAGAGACACACACAGAGACAGAGACAGAAAAACATGGGGAGGGATCTGGGGTCTACACCCATACAATCATCCAGTTGTAAATGACGAATAAAGTTTTGAAGTTGTAGAAGGTTCCGGACACTAAATTTTACAGTTCTAGAAGGTTCCAGAGAACAAATCTTGCAATGTTGCTTCCTGAGCTCTCCACTGGCCTGGTGAGTCAGATACTGCATCAGAGTCGTGCTGGACACTAACACAGCTTAAGTCTAGCAGGTATGTAGAGAATACACACACATCCTGAGCCATGTTGGAAAGAGGTCTGAGATGTGTGAGGTCCCCTTAATGGGCACTCGGACCTACCCTGCTGTACCTGCTATGCCTACTGTGTGTATGCACACAGAACTTTGTGTATCATGCATCTAATAGCATATCTTATGTGTTTATATACTTACTATGCATTTTGGATATAATATGCATGCTGTACTCTAACAGATGTGTAATATGGGGTATAGTCATCTGCCTGTGGAGCACTTGGGGACATGGCTCGCCGGTCTGTGGCTAGGCCCACTAGCCAGGGACACAGTCCTGTTTCTACATACTAAGACACTTCCCCTCCTCAGAATAGCTTTGCACCTTGCAAAGGCCTCCATGGCTGGGCTTGCTAGTCAGGGACGTTCTCCAGGGCTGAGGACAGGTATGCCGCCTCTGTCCAGTTCAAGAGAGGCTGAGGTCAGGGCTGGAGGGAACCCTCTGAAGCAAGAGCTCAGGTCCGTGTTGCACCTGGGATGCCAGGGGCTGGGTTCCCTTCTTGGGGCTCTGTTGATCCTTCCCATTTCTCTTTTGTCTTGCTTTACTAATTGTCAGGGTCTTGCTCTGGAGCCCAGACTGACAGAGAACTCTCTGGCTCCTGCATTGGTTTCCCGGGTGCTGTGTTGACATGTGTACTCCACACCCAGCTCCATATTGTCTGCCTGGGGAAGGAGAAATGGGAGGCAGGGGGAAGGGGGAGAGAGAGATCACAGAGACAACTCTGAGACAATCAGGATCGTTCTGACCAACTGTGTGACAAGAGGCTGCCATGGTCTCATCTCTCTGTTCCCCTCTTCTGTCTTTCCCAACAACCTCCCAGGGTGACCAGCTGGGACAGATGATTGGCTTTGAAGGCAAGATTCTGAGAATTTGATTTTTTTTTCTACTTCAGCAGGTATAATAACTCCCATTGCTGGTGTAGGTCAGATGTCAGCGGCACCTGCAGGACCCTGTTCACTGTCACTCACAGCAACTGAGAGAAGAGTGCATCATCTGATGGAATGTGGCACACACACACCCTGGAATACTATTCAGCCATGAAAATGGTGATACATGGATGGGCCTGGAGGCCAAAGAACCCCAAGAATGCACATTTGGGTTTCACTTTATATTTATTGAAAGGGTGTGTTCTCTGTGATCCCAGACACTCCTTAAATGCAGTATTTTTCATAAGGCGGAAGCCCTGTGCCCCACACTGTACCGGTGAAAGATTTCTGGAAATCTAATTTTGAAACAGGGGTTTTTCTGTTTGGTGGCTTTTTACCAAGCCAACGACGACACTTCCCACACTCCCCAGAGTCATTATTCCTATTTATTATAAAGAAGTGAAGACAGGTTACACAAAAGCCTACTCCTAACTGTCCATAGCAGCTTTACCCACCATTCCCCGCAAGTGAAAAATAGGCTGCTTAAAAAAAAACTTATTAATTTTCCTGCATATATGTCTGAGTAGTATGCGCGTGCACAGCCTTTGGAGGTGAGAAGGTGTTAGGCTCCCCTGACACTGGAGTCACAGATAGTTGTGAGTTGCCATGTGGGTGCTAGGAATCGAACCTGAGCCCTCAGGAGGAGCCGTTGGTGCTCTTAGCCACTGCCACTGCCCACCCGTTCCCTTTATGGCAACTCGGGCAAGCCAAGTCCAATGGCTCATCCTTCAACCGCCGAGACCAGAGGGAATGGATTCATCAACTTCTGCTGTAGCCCATCAGTTGGAGGACAGACCTACCAGAAGCACCTGCAGAAAGGAAGGACACCAGGAAAGCACAAAGCGGTTGCTTCTTCACATCTCTGCAGATCAGGAGTAGAGAAGGAACAGGAAGCTGGGCTCTGCTACAATCCCCGAGGCCCGCCCCCAGAATTCCACTTCCTCCAGTGAGGCTCCTCCTCCTGAAGGTTTCCAACCTTCCACAACAGCGCCCCCTGCTGGAAACTAGGTGTTCAGACGGGAGCCTGTGGGAATTTGAATGTGTCACAGAGCCCTTTCCCCGGTGCCAAACCTGACATTCTGTCTTCTGTACCAGCTTGTGGTCTTCAAAGGCTGTTGCACACTCCCCAAGAAGTTAGACCCGCTTACGTACTGGCTGTAAGTCAGACTCAGTAACAGACGTGATAGATAATCGCCGGATCCTAAACCAAGGTCAGATAACAGAGCTCTGTTTTTTTTCAGGTTGGCAGAAAAGGTCTTTGATGGGGAATAGCCACAGACCAGCTGGGAAGTGTCACCAAGAAGTTATCAGAGACATTCTACTCTACTCTACCTGCTCCAGCAGCTCCTTTCTGGTTCACCTTGCCCTGGCCATCACTATCCTGTGAACTGATCCAGGCATGGAACAAGTACCTCATTGCTCTGTGCACTGACCCCGCCTCCCCATAAACCTTAGGAATCCGTTCCCCTAACACTAGCCCACTACAGCAGGACTCTCTAGTTCTGGCCCAAGACTATCAACAGAACACTGTGTTACTTCTGCTCAGTGGCTCCTACACACACACACACACACACACACACACACACACACACACACACACGCATGCATGCATGTACACTCATGTATGCAAGTACACACACACACACACACACACATAAACATGCACACAGGAAATGCCTAATGGATCTTTTTCTTCACCTTAAAGTCATACATGCATGCATATGTGTGTGGTTATATGTGTGGGTGCACATGCTGCCATATTTTCTGGCCATTATTTTTCCTAACCACATCTCCAACAATGAGCTGAATTCATCCACGTTCAGAAAATAAAGAGCACCAAGTCTGCATTTATTAAAACCAGAGTTGCTCTCAGGGTGCCCTGGTTTCTGAGAAACTGCAATTTGCCTCCTATGTTCTGGGGTGCTTGTAACTTTGATTTTTTTTCAAATCCTATTTTTAATGATGGATCATAAATGCTTTAACCTTCCTTGTAGCCCACCAGAAGTAGTGGAAAAGAAAGGGTACAGGGGAAGAGGACCTGTTTAGAAAGATTCTTTGGAGCAATTCCTGTCTGTGTTGTCTGGAAATCAGCAGTTTAGTTCACAGGTCAGCAGGCAGTTTGATCTATTTGCAAATGTTCCACGGATACACCAGGAGTCCAGTTTGGTAGAGTTGGGTTAGCAACAGCAATGACATGGCCTAACAGAGACAACCAGGCCTCAGCCTCGGCTCGAGTCAGCAGGTGAGACCAACAGGAGCACCAGGAGAAGTTCTCAGCTGTGCCCCTCTCAGGGAAGTGAAGATCAGCAAAGACTTGAGGCCTACAAGTGTTGCACAGCTAGCTGTATCAGCAAGACAAGCTCTGTCTCCATCACTCCATGGAGTTTTATTTACCATCCAAACATCACATGTCATCCATGTGCCCTGCCTCAGTATGTGTCTTGCCTGAGCACATGCATCCAATCAGCCTGATTCTGCAGAGTCCCAACAAATGTAGAGTCCCAATTAACTATGCAATGTAAGGTGGACCAATACATTCATGCTGTTAGCAAAGAATCCTTCATCACATGTCCTTTCGCGTGCTTGCTTTAGCAGAACATCCTTTCTCCTGTGTCTGCTTCAGCAAAACGTTTCTACACAAGTCTGTCTTAGCCTTTCACCTCTGTCCACTTTATCGAAACATTTCTTCATGTGTTTGCCCCAGCAAAGCACCATCTAATCGACTTTCCCCTTAAGTTTCCTCTTCAGGTGCTCCACATTCTGTGTCCCTCCTTCCATGGACATTGTTTTCTGAGATCTTTCTATCCTGAGAAAAGAGAAAGGTTGCCATGCTGACTCAAAGTCACTGGGCTGAGGGAATGTCCATCCTGCCAAGAAGCTTACAAGGAAGTTGGACATGGTGGCACACACACCTCAGCAGAAGGATTGCCACAGGTTCGATGCTGACCGCAGCTCTATGGCAATACCCTGTCTCCAAAACAAATAAGCAAAGAGAGAGATCTCATAAGACAGGAATTCTTAAAAACATTGTGACACAGGGCTGCCAGTGCCCACTGGTCTATGGGTACAGGGGTGAGTGAGTCACAAGCATGCAGGACCCAGCCAGAAACCCTGCATGAGAAAAGAAAAGAGCACTGGTGGATGCTGAAGACAGCATGTTCTCTCTTTTGCATGCTGATCCCCCAGCAATATGCAAACCCATACTATTAATATGGTGTGGCTTGGTATTCTCCAGTTGGTAAAGCTTTACCTGTCTTCGTGGGAATGTTTAGAGCCAGGCATGGACAGAGAGCATCCTGAGATTGGAGAGGGTACTTGGGCACCAACTCTGAAGCCCTTAACTTCAAGGGCAGGTTCTTCCTGATTTTTCTTCCATGAAGGGACGTCACGACAAAGAGAAGCAAGGTTCACAAGCAGTTGTAATCCAGCTTGATCCAGTCCTTCCTGCCCTCCTCCCATCAGCTATAAGTCCACATATGGCCCTGTAGATATTCTGATGTACTGGAAGGTACCCTGCAGCAGCTGCTCATCACCCCAGTCCTTTTTTTCTCTGACTCCACAGCCTCGGGTGTCCACACAGACTCTTCCATTACCACCACACGTCCAACCATAGCTCCATTCTGAGTGTAGTTGGTCTCCATACCAAGGATTGTGCATCATGGGTAAGCACAGTGTCTGAGTTGAGTGTATACTCCATTTTCCTTTATTCCCTACATGGTGTGGCATGACAACTTCTTGCACAACCCCCATGCTGACACTCAGTCCACATCAGCCAGCTGACCACAGGGAATCAGGTCGACTCGATATGGCACCAATATCCATCACTGTGTGGATGGGACTGAAGCATCCCAGGGTTGGGGAGCTGCAGGATGTCTCGAATCAACTCTGTGAATTGTGAGGGGTGATTTGTTACAGCAGCGCACCCTGCACTTTGACTGGTACCCATGGCTCTGTGGGACAACACCAGGCCGGTCACAGATGGGTGAGTTTTCCACATGAAATATATTATCTGTTCTGTTTTCAGATCACACAGTTACCCACACCTATGCATGGTCAGAAGCCTTTACTGCACTCAGGGCAGGCATCAGCATCAATGGGTCACCAGGCCTTGTGGTGAGCAACTCTCCAGCTTGCTGAGAGGCCTTACAGAGAGAGTATGAAGCTTGAAATCCATCAAGCGGTGTTCACCTGTGAGGCCTAACAAGAGGTGGGGGAAGCCATCGCCACCACCCACAGCCCCAACACAATCCAGGCTGCCACCTCTGAACCTTCCCCTCTGCTCCATTCCGGCTTCTTTGTTTTTGCTTGGAGCTTGTCTCTGGTCTTTAAGATGCTGTGATTTATGGTGTTTTATGCAACTGTCCATTGAGCCGAACAAGGCAGAGAAGGAGGGGTCTGAGCTGGCTCATGTGGCCCTTCATCCAACTGGGTAGCGTGGTCTGTGACCCAGAGGCAAGATTCCCTCCAGCAGGCAGCTCACAGGATACTGGGGAAGCATGAAGCGGTTGAGGAAGAAGGAATCCACCCAGTATAATCCTAAAAGAGGCCAGTGTGTGCATCCCTGTGCAGCCAGACCCTGGCCCTTCTCTAAATCTGTGTGCCTTGAAGAACCACACAAAACCCAGCACCTGCCACTTCACAGCAGCAGTGGTCTGGGTCCAGCTAGCCACAGTACAAAATGCAATGAGCGGGACTTCATTAACTTTGATTTCAAAACACCTTCTAGAGACTCCTGCCCATGACTATATTTAAAAGAGGGTGTGCCCACCTGAGACTCTACTCAGAGAACCAGTTCAGAGGAAAACAGGCACGTGAAGGAGATTGGAGCAAGCAGGACACATTTCTCCTTTGCCAGTCCTTTGCACCAATAACACCACCCTCTCTCTACCCTGCATTCCTAGGATCCATTTCTTAGCATTCACAACCCCCCACCCCCCGCAATCTCTCCACCGTCCTTGGGGAAAGCCACCAGACAGCTCCTGGAGCTGACCTTGTGCTGAGGTGAGATCGGCTAAAGTGACTGATTTTTTCTACTCCTCCCCCTCAGATCTCTTGGGGGCAGCCTGGAAACTGTAAATCCCGTTATCACTCCAGGTCCTCCGTTCCCTCCACTGACGCCATCGGCTTCAGGATGCTCAATTCCTCAGCACCATTTGTCCCCCTTGTCAGATGTCGGCTCCTCGTAAGAGCTGAGCTCTTTCCTACTGCATCCATTTCCCTGTCATGAGGAGGACGAGCCTTCTTCCTGATGCCTGCCATCCATTCCCAAGGTCACTGGAAAACAGAGGAGGAGAGAAATGGTTCTAGGAGACAAGCCAGGAGTCCTGAGAACCCAGGAGAGGAAGCTGGGGAGTCACTGTCTAGTCACAAGTACAAGAACCTGAGATCAAACTCTGAGAGCCCGTGTGAAGCCCGGCACGGTGGGAACAGGCACAGGAGGCTTGCTGGCTGCAAGCCTAGAACCAGACTCAGAGAGAGGCCTCAAGGGAGTAAGCAGAGGTCCTCCTCCAGACTCTGCATATGGGTGGGAGGTGCACACTCACACACGTGTGCGTATACCCCATCCTGGTTATCTACTTGGACAGTTTAGCTGGTTGTTTGGTTTGGTTTTAATTTGGGTTTCGTCAGCTTGACACAAGCTAGAATCACCTGGGGGAAAGGGTGTCTCACGTGAGGAGCTGCCTCCAACTGACTGCCGCCTAGGCAAACCCATGGAGCTTTTTCTTCCCAGCCCGCCATGGGCAATGCTGCCCCCCACCTCCGGCAAGTGGTCCTGAGCAAACCATGGAGAACAAGCAGCATTTTCTTCATGGCTTCTGCTTTAGGTACTGCCCCTGCCCCCCAGGTTCCTTGGGTACCTTGGCTTCTCTTCAGGATGGACTGAGACCTGTAGGATAAAATCAACCCTTTCCTCCCCAAGTTGCTTTTGATCGTGGTATTTATTACAGCAACAGAAGGCCAACGAAAACACACCACACACACGCTACACACACCACACATAGGCTCCACAGAAAAAGACATGCAACACATCATTTGGCCTCAGACTTAGGTGGGGCTGTGAGAGGGGATGGGCAGGGGTGCAGGTAGGCAGGCAGCTGGACTCTGGGGAAAATCTCCCTAAGATTGCTGCTCATGATGCATTCGTTTCTGTTCTTGGTGCTATGGCGAATACCCAACAAAAGCAAATCAAGAGAGAGAAGTTTTACTCTTCCTGTGGCCAGGCCCACCCTGAGGCCATGGACCCACTGTGCTAGACACTGACCAAGGTGGCAGGTGGAAGATCAGACAGTGGGACACAGACCCCCCCCCCACTTCAGCTCCCCTGCCTCTCCTGTGAGCTTTCCTTCTCCAGCCTCATTTCTTCTTGGACACATCTCAGAGGCCATCACTGAAGGATCAGTGAATGAAAGTTGGGCACAGGGTCCCCCTGCCTACTTGGTCCTGCCCTGCAAGATCTACAGGCTGTGGCATCAGGCAGACTCATAGGGTTGCTGACTGACTCGCAGAACCAGGACTTAGTCTAAGGAAGACCTGGGAGGACATTCACCCCATTATAATTGACAGTTGGATTCTCAGGTTCCGGCTTTGACTATATTCCCCCATCTCCAGGTTTCAGAGCATGGTTTCTGCATTCACTGGGGGGTAGGAGACCCTCAAAAAGCTTCTCTGCACAAATACTTGAAAGTGGGGTTGCTGGAGGTGAGATTGCTCTTGTGACACTTCCTCTGTGAGGCAGAATGCTTCTGCTGAGACTCCAGGGAGGGCATGGACCCTTCTTTATGTCTAAGAGTAGAGGAGACTCATGTGCAGAGAGGAAACTCCTGCAAGGGGATGGTGTTTGTGGAGGTCATAGACCCAGGCAATCTGTCGCTCATTCCCACAGGTACCTAGGTTGGGTTTTGGTGTATTGGGGTGCAAGCCATTGAACTCAGGGACCCACACCTGGTCTCCTCTGTCTGCTCAGTGGTTGTGGTGGTTTGTATATGCTTGGCCAAGGGAGTGGCACTATTTGGAGGTGTGGCCTTGTTGGAGTAGGTGTGGTCTTGTTGGAGGAGTGGGTGTGGCCTTGTTGGAGTAGGTATGGCCCTGTTGGAGTGGGTGTGGCCCTGTTGGAGGAGGTGTGGCCTTGTTGGAGTAGGCGTGTCACTGTGGGCATGGCTGCCTTAAGACCCTCATCCTAGCTGCCTGGAAGCCAGTATTCTGCTAGCAGCCTTCAGATGAAGATGTAGAATTCTCAGCTTCTCCTGCACCATGCCTCCCTGGATGCTGCCATGTCCCCACCTTGATGAAAATGGATTGAACCTCTGAACCTGTAAGCCAGCCCCAATTAAATGTCATCCTTATAAGACTTGCCTTGGTCATGGTGTCTGTTCACAGCAGTAAAACCCTAACTAAGACAGTGGTTTTCTAGATCTAGCAATGATGCTAAATTCCAGCAAATGACTCCCATCTCAGGTCCTTAGCTGACCTTAGTCAAAGAAACGTGTTTGTAAAAGTGATGTCTTCCTGAGGACAGAGAGGTCATGGGGATAGAGAGATGGGCCACTTCAGGATTGCAAGAGAGGGGACTGGAGCTAGGATAGATTTGGGGCTAGTGCTGCAGGTTAGTGGCTACCTGCCCCTTATAGACAAACTTACACCAGCTTATTACTCTGACTTTGAATTACTGGTCCCATCCAGCTCCCCCTAACCACAGGACATTTGCATCCTCAGTCTGGCTGCCTGGGAAAGACACACCTTTTTCAGTGTTATGAACATTCGTCCTCCAACCTCGAGAATTCCCTTCCACACAGTCCACTCTTTGACTTTGGACAAGCCTGCTTTCTGGCACCATAAGGCTTGCTCTGCCTTCTAAGCCCTCTCTGGCTTATCAACCTACTTCACTTTGAAGTTCCTTGGGTGAAGCCATAGCTGGGCACATGCTCACTCATTTCTGAAACCCGGGGCAACAAAGCCTGGGGCAGCCAGCTGGCATTGTTTGCTTCCTACAGGGATAAAGGAAGGACCGCAACAGGGGACTCAGAAAAAGCCTTCACTCTTCTGCTGGTTTCTTTGCTGGGGCCCTAAGCATCAGTAGCATTTAATGAGTGCTGGCTGTAGACCCAGGAATGTCTCAAAGAACCTGGCCTGACAAAACCCAGCAGCAGCATCCTGGGTAATGGAAGCACTGTGCCCATCTTACAGATGGGCAAATGGAGGCCTGAGAGTCTCAGTTGATCATGGAGTGACAGGCTTTTCGTTGTTCCACTTGCAGAGTGGAGTCTGGGCTTGGAAGTTTCAGTTTCTCCCATACCCCTGAATGATGTGGTTCCATGGGCACTGGTGCATGGTGTTTAGTGAAGGTACAATCTTCACAGCAGACTCCCTGGCTTCCAGCTGTGCCTTGAAATCCTAGGGTATGGCATCTACGATTCACCCCAGAGGTTCTAGAGAGAGGCATACGGGGTTCGCCCACCCTGCAGTTGCTGGCCACCTTCACAGGCTCCAGACTGAGCTGCTGACAGCATTCTCATGGTAGGCTCCTCCTGCCAACCATGCTGCAAAGACTAGTAAATCCAGTAGCCTGTGTGTCTGAGCCCCCCATGTGTCACCCCCTAAATCTCTCTCTAAGTGGCAAGACTGGTCCAGCTGTGCCCTGTCCAGGGACATTACCACCCTCTCAGAGGACAGTGGTGCCAGAGACTCCCACGTGTGGCGGAGTCTTTTCTGCCTGATCCAGCTGCCTCAGACATGAACTGGGACTCCCAAGGGCCTGGAAGGACTCCAGAGAGCCTCTCCCTACATTGTACTGGATGGCTTCCGTCAGTGCTCCAAAGAAGGCCTGGGGCTCGTGTCTCAGCCTCAAACACTGAAGCGCCGGATGCTGACATAGTCTGTGAATTCTTGCTGCTGCAAGTAGTGAGCGCCTACTGTATACTTTGCACCCGACATATCATTTCGTCTTTGAAATGGACTTTCAAATGGAAAACTGAGGGTGTCTTTTTATTTCCACCATGGGTGACTCATAACCAAAGCTCAGAAAGGGCGCGCAACCCGTTGAAGATCACACAGTAGAGATGGTAGGCAATTTGGGCCCTATAGGTACAGGATAACACAAGCCAAACATTCTGAAGCATGTCTCCGTTGCACAGAGGCCAGCTGCTGCCACACTAAACAGCCTACTGTGTACCAGACAGCTTCCTACCACCAAGAATCACCCTAGCTCTCACAGGACAAGTAGACCCCTGGATTGTTCTGTATAAGCCACTAGGATCCATAGTTCTGTCTGTCATCCTCAGCAGCCTGAGACCCCACATGCCAAACCCATCCTGGTGCGATGGCGCCCTGCATTATGATCATGTGATTGCCAGCGATCTACTCCTGAGTGAATCCCTAATGGCACATGTTTCCCCAACACTGGCCTATAAACTTGCCCCTTGCTCTAGTCCCTAAGCCTGCAGGACTATACCACCCAATCGCTGGGCAGATGTCAATCCTAGTCACATGACAATACCCTTCCCCACGGGTTGTGATTCTGTGGAGGCTGAGGAACTGGGTGGGGAGGAAGGAGATGGCTGCCTCAGGTAGAGCGGTCTAGGGTGTGCTTCCCCTGCCCCTTCTGAGCTGAGTTATCGTCCTCAGCCCCTAGGGTCTATGAAGTCACTTAGGGGCCGTGAGCTTTACTCTATCCCAGCAGGATTCTCAGTACCTTGGCAAGTACTGGCCGACGTCTTCTCTTCCATGATGTTGGGTCATGTGCCTGGTCATGTGACTGGCTAGAGAAGTCTGAACTTCCTGATACCCACAATGCCGTACCTGTGGCTGCATCCTGGTGCAGACTAGGCATGGAGCATGCATGACTCATGAGTGTCTTCTAGTGTGTGGTGGATGCATGCTTTTTATTTTAAGATTGGCTTGTTTGTATTGTATATGAGCATTCTGCATACCCGTTATGTATATGAACTGCATGTGCTTCTGGTGTGGAGGAGGCCAGAAGAGGGCTCCAGATCTCCTGCAACTGGAGTCAAGACTGGTTGTGAGCCACCCCGTGAGTGACAGAAACTGAATCTAATCCTCCTGCAAGAACAGTCACCATTCTTAAGCCCTAGTAGAGCATGTCTGAGTCTTACACAGCACTCTGCCTTGTGTTCCCTAACACTTTGTACTTCTGTGACTATTCCTTCCCCGGGACCCAGTGTCTAATTCACACTCTAGCCCCAGCTGACCTACCCTATATAGAGCACCTTACTCACAGTCTCCATCCATAACACCTAAGATCAGGAATTGGGAGAGGGGACAATCTTTCTCCGTTCCAAACCTGGGCTCACAGTGTGCCCTTAGTCCCCACAGCAACCCCAGGAAACAAAACAAAACAGCCATGTGGCAGTACTGTACAGGCCCATTCGTATAGCCTCCTGTCAAAAGGGTTCCACCCCAGAATCTGCTGAGATCATTTCATTCAACACATGCATGCCAAGAACTCAAACATCAAGAAAGGGGGCCCCGCCGGGTGAGAGAGTAGGTTCTCTCTCCATGACCCTGCCTAATCCCTTTCAAGAAGCATGAACCACTCGGTCACATGTGTTAATATCATAGTAATCTTACCCAGTGGAGTCCTTGCCTCTGCTGAGCATTTTGCCCACAAAGTTTCTTTGTCCTTCCTGAAACATCAGTTCTTATGTGTTTTATCTTCCCTCTCTCCCTCTCTAGTCATCCTTTAGAGTGGGACAACTCTCGTGTAATAGGGACCTTCCAGACAGGCCAGCATGTGTTTCTCATCCTGAGGCTGGGAAAGCAAGAGTTCCCAGATACTAATCAGCTCCTCAGAGGTCATGACCCAGCCTGTCGCCATGGATGCAAACGTATCGTTGCAAGCACATAATCTTGCCCATATTCTCATCCATGAGTTCTTCAGATTGGGCTCACAGCCTCTCTCGAGAAGGAGGAAACTCAGGCAGAGAGAAGTCACTGGTACCGACCCAATGTGGACTGGGCATGGCTGAAAGACAGAGATTCAAGCCTTCTGACAGTAGGACTGAGCTCTAGACACAGGCTCAGTCCTCATCCCTTCAGATAGCTCTGGGTCTGTGAGCTGCTGCTTGGATGTGGGGTGATTAAATCTTGCTCAAGCCAACTGGATGGGGGTGCTGAAGCTGCTGACAGAGTCCCCTGCATCCTCACATACTTGGCATCACTAAAAGCTGCCTGGGGTCCTCCTGGCCAGCATGAAATTTCCCTGTCAATCAGAGCCAAAGCTTGACTCCTGTAGGGAATGAAAGGGACAAGACAGACTTCACACAGCCCCCCTTGAACCTTGCCTGCTCCGAACTCACACCTACTGATTCAGCCCCCAGGGGTTACCTCCTTTATCTTTGCCCTGTGACCTGCACCTATAAAGTCACATGGGAGCTGACAGGAAAAACCAGAGAATCTGCTGGGGAGGTTCTGGGTTCCTTCCCCTTCCTTGCTCTCCCAGGGGACAACTGGGGCGGGGGCTAAGACAGGCCCTGAAAAAGAAAGAGGTCACTCCAGGGGAACAACTCCCTAACTACCACACAGTTAACTACCACGACCTCAGCCCTGGGCTCCCCGCACCCTCCCCTTGGTCCTCCCAGTGACTCTGGATCCCCTTGTGCTGACTCAGGTGAGAATGAATGCCAGTGGCCAAATGTAGACCTGAACAACACCTGTTCAGCGTTATTAATTTCCCCAAATATACTCTGCCATTGTCACTGATCCCAAAGAGCTTGTGCTTCCCCTTAGACCCACTAAAGAAGCTACAGCATTGATGAATGATGAAGGCTGGGCCTGGAGACCAAGGAGAATCTGCTGGTATCGTGCAAGGCAAGGCAGTAATTGCTATGGAAACTACTCATTATAATTCAATAAAAAGGGAGGGAAAAAACGTTAAGTTCATTGTGTTACCTGTGACTGTCTTCATGTTCTATACATACATTAGCATGAAATCACACCACACAAAAGGGTCTGGAAGGTTCAGCAGAGACGAAGCTGGGAGAGGGAGGGGAACTGGCTTTGCAAGAGAGAGCTCTCGCCCGCCTTCTTCTTCAAAAGACCAAATGAAAAAAACGAGCAAAATATTTGGTCTCTGCACAAATGGGTGAGCAGCTCACACGTGAGGAATCCTTCCAGCCTGTAAACATCAGAAATGTGACAGAAAGGGTCATCCCCTTGGGGTGGGCAGATAGACGCCACTTGCTCAGTTAAGGGATGGCTATGATGTCATGCGATAGATGACTTGAGTTTAGGTAGCTGGGACTCACTCTGGGGACATTTTGGGTGTCACTGAGGCAGGCCCTCCACTTTCCCTGAAGCTCCTGCTACATTAAGTAACGTTTACCAGCCCCTGTCCCAGCACTCACCGGTGCTGGCTGCAGCCTAACAGCCAGGAAAGGATGGATATTCATTCAGGCCAGAGTGACTGAGCCAGGGGCCTGGGGAGGGACCACAGGACATTGGCCTTCTCAAATACCTGCCTCTGGTTCTGTGAGATAAGGAAATGTTCTGAGTAGCTGTTGCTAGGAGCTGTTTGCTGAGAGGAAAGCCACCAAGTCCTTTCCCTAGGAAGTCTGTGAAGTATTCCATTCCGAGATGAGGCAGGGGACTAGGTTGGGAAGCTGGTGGGCCTCTGCCAAGTTCTGGACGGGTCTCTTGTGTGAGTTGAGTCACCTGGAGTCTTTTTAGCAGTGCAAGTTTGTACATGGCTTATTCCCACTCTAGGCTCCCCTTCGAACCCCCTCCCCACTTTGCCTGGGAGTTTGGGATCTGCATTTCTGCAGTGCAAGCTGGGACAATGCCAGCCTCTCCCCATAGGGAAGCACCACAGGGAGCCTCAAGACAGCCCAAGTGCCTCTGGCTACGAACTTGTGACTTCAGCCTCTTGACCCAGACAGCCAGAGCCGTGGTTGTAGCTTTTCCTCATTGATGGCTGCCGGATCCGTCCCATTCCAGAGCCTTTCACAGAGTTCCTTACAGCTCTGCGCACCCAGAGTTACCCCTCCGTTTAGTTCTTCTATTCCCATTTGTATCCTTTCACCAACCTTGACGTTTTGGACTCCTCATTCTGTCTGTGTCTTCCTTCATCTTCCATTCCTGTTATAAGACACCGGGTGGCTTGTAGGTTTGAATGTTTGGCTCCCATCTGGTGGAGTATTTAGAGCAGTGGTTGCCCACCTCTGGGTTTGATGCCTTTGTGGGTGGAATGACCCTGTCACATGGGTTATCTAAGACCATTGGAAAATACAAATATTTACATTATGATTCATAACAGTAGTAAAATTGTACAGTTAAGAAGTAGCAACAAAAAGTAGTCTTATGGTTGAGGGTCAACACAGCAGGAGAAACCATATTAAATGGTCACAACATTAGAAAGGTTGAGAACCACTGACCTAGAGGATTAAAATGTATTACCTTGTTGAAGTGGGGGGTAAATCATTGGGGGGTAACACAAACCCTTCTCTCTCTCTCTCTCTCTCTCTCTCTCTCTCTCTCTCTCTCTTTCTCAGCTGCTGCTGCTCTAGCACCATGTCTGCTGCCTTGCTTCTCCCCTTGATGGTCATGGACTCTAACATATGGGCAATCCCAATTAAATTACTTGTTTTCTAAGCTGCCTTGGTTGATGTCTCTTCATAGCAATAGAACCACAACTAACACCAATACTGTGACCAATTTATAAGAGAATATGTTCAGCTTGAGCTTTGGGTTTTAGAGGGTTAGGTCTTATCCGAGAGAGAGAGAGAGAGAGAGAGAGAGAGAGAGAGAGAGAGAGAGAGAACTCTAAGTGACCCTGGCCTGGGCTTTTGAAACCTCAAAGACCACCCCCTAGTGACACAACTCCTCCAACAAAGCCACGTCTTCTAATCCTTCCCAAATAGTTCCACCAACCAAGGAGCAAGCATTCAAATATCTGAGCCTATGACCACCATTTTTCACTCAAACCACTACAAAAGGGTTTATTTGACTTAGAGGCTACAATCCATCCCCGAGGAAAGCCAAGGTGGGAACTCTGGACAGGAACCTGGAGACAAGAGCTGAAGCAGAGGCCATGAAGACGTGCTGCTTACTGACTTTCTCTCTCTGGCTTGCTCAGCCTGCTTACTATATATCGGAGGCATGGCTGCCTAGGAATGACACCACCCACAGTGGGCTGAGCCATCCCACATCAGTTTGCAATTAAGAAAATGTCCCAGAGAATCACCCACAGACAATCTGATGGAGGCAACTTCTGCACTGAGATTCCCTCTCCCTCGGTATGCCTAGGTTTGTGTCAAATTGCAAGAAATGAACCGGCAGACAGGGAACCAACTGACTTTGGATTGGATGTGAGGTCTAATATACAGGAATGCAGGCTAGGCTCTGTAAACTTGATCACAGACTCATGTCTCCAGAGGTCATAAGCTCTAGAAGGAACTCAAGGCTGTTGTTTTGCTAATTGACACGCTGTCGAACTGTCTTCAACAGATCTGTGATTGTACCCACAGACCTGAGCCTTCCTCAGCATTGGTTAGAAAGTTTACTTCTGCAGAGAGCAGCAATCGATACGGACTCATAGTTGATCAAAGCGCTCAGGATAATTGAGAGTTGAGTGTTCTATCCTAAGTTGGATGTCTGTATCAACCCTCCAAGGCTCGGAGAACATCTCCAAAGAGGACACAGAACTGCAGGTGCTGAGAGGCAGGTAAGCAAGGCACTGGGAAATGCTCACTGCTGGGCACGCGGCAACACTCTTCAGTTATAGGAGAGACCTGTTCATCCTGCTACTGTCACTGTAATAAGATACCCAAGACTTATGAAGACTACAGATTTGTATCAGCTCACCATTTTGGAAGTTCCACCCAAGGTCAGACTGCTCCATTGCTCTTGCCTATGACAGACAGCACAACAACAATATTAACAAAAGGAAGGGAAAGAAGAAGAGGTGAATCTCATTAGTTGATGAGGTCCATATCCATAGAGACTCTAAGACTACCCTCCCACAAGGCCACACCTCTCACAAGGCCACACCTCCCATAAAGCTACATCCCCACAAGGCCACACCTCCCATAAAGCCACACCCCACAAGGCCACACCTCCCATAAAGCCACACCTCCCACAAGAACCCACTTTTCACAAAGCCACACCCCCTACAAGAACCAACCTCTTACAAGGCCACACCTCCCACAAGACCACACCTCCCATAAAGCCACACCCCCACAAGGCCACACCTCCCACAAGGCCACACCTCTTTAAGGTTCACCGTCTTCCAGTCACACCACCCTGGGGACCCAGCCTGGGCTTCTAGGGACATTTAAAATCTTACCAACAGCTACAGTCCAGCAAAGGATCATCTTCCCCCACATCCCCAGCAATTAGGTTTTGGCCCTTGATTTTGGCGCACATTTTCAGTGCTGCCTATGTCATCCTGATTTCAGGGCTCCTGGTTTTTAACTGTAGAGACAGTTCCCACTCACAGACAGTGTTGTCAAAAGCTGACACCAAGCAGTGGAACCCTGCGAGCATCATGCGTATGTGGAATGGTTTTTTTCCCAGTGCACAGTTCCCTCCAATTCCTGACACTTCTGTGTCCCAGGCTATGATGCCTTGAGTACAGCCCAGTGACCCCCAGGCATTTCTATGTGACATTTGGGTCCCATCAAACTTAATATCACCTCAGTGTATAGGAGTTGGGCCTCTGGAAGAAAGTTAGATTAGATGAGGTCATTAGAGCAGGGCCATAAAACGCGCCTGTTAGTAAATATTCTCTCCTTCGCCTGAATCCATTCAAGTGTGCTCTGTGGCCTCGGCTCACCCTGCCCTGCGCCTTGCTTGTGTACTGGGTGGCTCCATTGCAGCTTCTTTGCCCTCTCTCATGTTCTTCATCTGCTAAGGGATGCACGTGGCGGCTGGGTGGGCTGACATGCTCTCCTGCAATGAGTGTCTCAGCTGTGCCGTTTGTAGATGGGTTTATTCAAAGCAAGGCACACAACCCACACCTTGATTTGTTCGTATTGATTTCATTAGGAAAACACAGAGCCAGTCATGGCAGCTTAAACGGTCCAGGGAAAATCCGGGCCTTCTGTGGGATGAGCCTGCAAGCCAGGCTCTTTCTCACCCTGTAGTCCTAAGTGACTGCCTTTACAGAGCCCTAAATGACACAGTCCCAGCACCAGGAGAGGCTACGCTCTGGCTCTCTGCGTCCATAACAGTTTCTCCCGGGAAGCAGGCACGTTCAGTTGAGGAGGTCCGCACCTTTATTGTCACCAAGTGTTTGGATTTATTTAATTACTTTGGTTTGCTGAGACATATAGCCCAGGCTGGCCTTGAGCCTCTGATCCTCCTGCCTGTGTCTGGAGGTCTGGAGTTACAGGCTCGGGCCACTGTGACTAACTAAATGTTTTAATTTTACAGTTAAAGGATCCTAGAATTTGAGGGTCACAGAACTGGTTGCTATTTATATTACAATTTTTTTTCTAATGCACAGGTTTCGTTTTCAAAGTTGAAACCCTGTAAACACGGCACTTGAGGGGAACTGAGGGGAACTGATGGTAGGCGCCGCAGGGCCCCACATTCACGTCAGGAGCTGGCTGTACCCTTTCCCCCAACATAATCAGTCTCTCTGTCAACTGTGGCACTGCCCACAACAGGGACAAAAACAATCACAAAACCACAAAGAGGAAGGATACCTTTCCAACTCTTGAGGCAGGGTACTCTCGCCCGCCCCAAGCCCCTGGTTAATGGTGGGGAGTGGGTAGACCAGCGTCATACTGCAAGGACAAACCCAGGCTTTGGATTAGAGGGTAGTAGAGCCCAAGGCAGAAGATGATCTGACTGCAGCTGATCTGGTCTCACCCCTTCCAGTTCACCAACGAGAGGTTGGACATTAGAGCTTTTCTGTGGCAGTGAAAGCGTCTATTGCAATGTTGCTAGGCTAGTTGGGTTTTGAAGACTTGACACAGACCCAGACAGACCTAAGGACTGGACCATGATTGAGAAAATGCCCCCATAAGATTGGCCCATGGTCAAGCCTAGGTTATGTATTTTTGTGTCTACGTTAGGAGAGGGTCCAGCACTATGGGTGAGGCTATCTGTGGGATCTATAAGAAAGCAGGCTGAGCAGGCCATGGGGAGCAAGCCAGTAAGCAGCACCCCTCCACGGTCTCTGCATCAGCTCCTGACTCCAGGTTCCTGCTTTGAGTTCCTGTCCCAAGTGAGTTCAGTGGCAGTTTCCGCTGAAATAAACTCTTTCCTCCCCAGGTTGCATTTTTGTTGTGCTTCATCACAGAGATAGAAACCCTAAGACGGCCGTCAAGTGACTCCAGTTTCAATGTGCTGAGAACAGGAAAGCAAGGGAGGTGATGGAAAGGTCCTTGGGCTCCACAGATGTGCGAGATAACTATGTAGAACTATAAATAATTACAGTTGTTATTTGCCAACTAAAAATTACACGAAGGTCTAGAGAGGTGGTTCAGTGGTTAAGAACACTGGCCGCCCTTCTCAAGGACCAGTGTTCAGTTCCCAGCACCCATGTCTGGGAGCTCACAACTGCCTGTAACTCCAGCTGCAGGGGAGCCAAAGCCTCCAGCCCTCCCACACATCCCCACACACTTACTACTCGCTTGCAGACAGACACTCACCTACATAATTAATAAAAATAAACATTTTTTTAAAAAATCACATTAAAAGTCCCCAGGCACATCAGCACTGTGGAATCAGGCTCTTCTCAGTGGAGACAGTGAGGACTTACGGACATTCTGCTTGCTCCTAGCTATGTGATCTCGGGACATTTTTCTGGATTTGAGGGGGTTCTAACCTGCAAAGCCTTTGGTGAGGGTAGGTCAGACTCCTGTAAAGCACATGGATGCCGCATCAAAGATAGATGCCACACCAAATCCAGCTGCTGTCTGCTACCTTTCACAGATCCTCTGTTTTCAGTTTAGCTTCACCTGGCAGACCTGGTGACTGAGGCGCGGGTGGAGGGCCCATTTTACAGATAGGAAGAGTAAGGCACAGAGAAGTTTCCCACATTCTCAAAACTAAACAGCCTAAACCTGGTGGGGCCTGGCTTTCCAAATCAGATCTGGTCCTTGGTCCTCTGCCTCCTCCCAGCCATATAGCCAGAAAAGCTTCCCCTCTGCAAGATGTCCCTTTTCTTGCCCCAGACCAAAAAAAAAAAGACAATAAAGGTCATTTGTTTGTTTGTTTTTATTTTATTTTATTTTAAAAAGAGCAAAAAGAGTCAAAGGAGAGAGAATTTACCTCTTCGCATGCTCCTCTCTGGCTGTCTTCCCAGACTCGTGCCCCTGGCAGGGACAGGGAAGTGAACATGGGTACTGAGTACAGGAAGCTGGGGGCCAGGGCTGACCGCTTGGGCGCTCTGTCTGCGCAGCACCCAGGATACTGAGTACAGGAAGCTGGGGGCCAGGGCTGACCGCTTGGGTGCTCTGTCTGCGCAGCACCCAGGATACTGAGTACAGGAAGCTCCGGGGTCAGGGCTGACCGCTTGGGTGCTCTGTCTGTGCAGCACCCAGGGTACTGAGTACAGGAAGCTGGGCTCCAGGGCTGACTGCTTGGATGCTCTGTTTACGCAGCACCCAGGACTTGAGCAAAATTGTGAGTTCCCATGCCGGGTGAAAATGCCCGAGCCCTGTGTTGATTCCAACCCATGTCTCTAAGCATTGGGCTAAAATGCAGCAAGCGGCTGCCCGGGACGCTCACTGACTCAGGAGAGGTACACAAAGAGGGTTAAAAGACCCGGTGCTTCTCCTGCGTCCTAGGGAGATAAAACCACCATTGGGAGACCCGGGACAATTTTTATATAGGATTAGAAAACAAAAATCAATATTTAATTATCTGTAAGCTTTTTGTGACACTGAATCTTTAGAGGTCTAACAGGGAGTTGGGCTGCCAGAGCAGAAGTAAGCCATTAAGGACACGCACGGGCTGCGCAGGGCCGGCCGTAAATAGAGTGCATTATCGCTCCTCGCAGGGGCCGCGGCGTTATTTATCTTTACCATCTCTATTTACCTCTATTTATAGCAGATTTCCCCCATATATTCCGAGGCCAGGTTAACTTTAACGGAGCTCACAGGAAAAAAAAAAAAGGTACTTAAAACTTTGGAACGCGCTCGAGTGGACAGATGGCGAGGTTTTCTGAAGCTCTGGGCCCAGAAGGCGATCTGAAGGGTGTTGATGCCTTTTTCTTCTCTTGTTGCCTACAAGTCTCCAGGGAAGCTGCCTGGAGCCCCAGAGCCCTTCCTCCCAACACGGAAGATCTGGACATGCTGCGTACAAATGGCCCGTGAGTCTGGAGGATCCCAGGGAATGGGGATTTGAACTGCTGAACAGGGGAGTGAAAAAGGAAACCTTTCTATTGTTTCTGGGGAAAGCCTTAATTCATACTCTAACACAGCGACCTGCCTCTGGCATCCTCCAATCAGGGACAGACTCTGGGCCACCAAGGCCCCCACCCATGAGCACAGTCTTTGGTGTATGAAATGTGGATCTGCGATCAACTAGAAGACTTGGTGTTGTTACAGCCCAAACACAGACATCTTGAGTGGAATGTCACATTGTGCTCCCTAGGGGATGCAAATCCCCTAGGGACAACTGGCTTCTCTAAGCCCACTTACTCATTGGTGACCTGTGTAGCACCTGTGTAGCACCTGTGTAGCGCCTGCATAGCACCTGCATAGCACCTGTGAAGCACCTGTGTAGCACCTGCATGGTACCTGTGAAGCGACTGTGTAGCACCTGTGTAGCACCTGCATGGTACCTGTGAAGCACCTGTGTAGCACCTGTATGGTACCTGTGAAGCACCTGTGTAGCACCTGTGTAGCACCTGTATGGTACCTGTGAAGCACCTGTGTAGCACCTATATAGCACCTGTGTAGCACCTGGCACAAAACCACACAAGGAAGTTGATTTTTTTAGCAATGATCTGAAGAAAGAAGCAATAAGAATACTGAGAGGACAGAAGGAGTGGGGAGAAGAAGAGGAAGGAAGGGAGGACAGAAAGGAGGAGGGGGTGGATAAGGAATGAATAGCAAAGGGAAGGGTTGAGTGGGAGAGAGGGAGGAAGAAAGGGGAGGAAGGAGGGGAGGGGGATGGAAGGAGGGGGGAGGAAGGGAAGGAAGGAGGGAGGGCAGGCAGCAAGATGGTTACATAATAGTTGAATGAATAATTAATGGACAGAAAGAAAGAAGAAAGGGAGGGTAGGTGGAAAGATGGAAGGATGGATGGGCAGGAGGACGGGTGAGCGGGTGGGTGGGTGGTTGGCTCGTAGCTCATGAAGAGCCCTCCTTAGAGGGAGCCTGGGCTCCAGTCTAGGGGGGTTAGAGACAGTTTGCTCATTAGCTGCAAACACAAGGCAATCTAGAAGCCACCATGGGGGTTTTCCAGGAACTGTGGGTAATAAAGGCAGCATTTGGACTCGGCTGGAAGGGTCACCCCACAAACAGCAAGGGACAGTTGTTGAAATACCAGAGGACAAATCTGGAGCTAAGTTTTCTCCACGCTCATTTGGCAAAATCGGTTCCTGAAGGGCTGGGGTCACCAGGATGCAGGAAGCACTGTGGCTCTGGCTAGAAGTATGGGTTCATGACTCAGGTACGACCCTGAGCACCAAGGATGTGTCTAAGTATAGAGACAAAACGATAGGCTACCAAAGAAAACACACATCGATTAAGCCCATAGGATGACCGCCATGCACAGATTTAAAAATCAGAAGAGCAACCAGGGCTCACAGATCAGTAGAGTGTGAAGTCCTGCATGACGTGCTGCTAAGGAAGCAAAGGGGGAACTGAGTTGAAAATCCAAGTACATGAATGTGTTCATTTCTGGGCTTCGTTTCTTGGGTTTTGCTTTTAGCTGCTTGAGGCCAGGTCTTATAAAACCCAGGCTAGCCCCAAACTTGTTGTACAGCTGAGGATGGATCTTGAGCTTCTGATTCTACACCTTCTGAATACTATGGTGAGGCGCTCACTGCCATGCCCAGCTCATGTGGTGCTGGGAGTGGAGCCCAGAACTTTGTGCACCGGGAAAGCATTCTGCCAATGATCTCAATGATCTCTCTCTCTCTCTCTCTCTCTCTCTCTCTCTCTCTCTCTCTCTCTTTCTCTCTCTCTCCTCCTCCTCCTCCTCTCTGTCTCTCTCTGTCTCTGTCTCTGTCTCTCTCTGTCTCTCCGTCTCTATCTCTCTGTGCCTCTCTCCTCCTCTCTGTTTGTCTCTCTCTGTCTCTGTCTCTCTCTGTCTCCGTCTCTCTCTGTCTCTCTGTCTCTATCTCTCTGTGGCTCTCTCTCTCCTCCTCCTCCTCTCTGTTTGTCTCTCTCTGTCTCTGTCTCTCTCTGTCTCTCTGTCTCTATCTCTCTGTGCCTCTCTCTGTGTGTGTGTGTGCGCGTGTGCGCACGCGCACACACACACATACACACACACACACACACACACACACACACACACACACACACACATATAAAGAGTTTCCAGACAGGCGCATAGCACCAGATAGTGGTCACCAGAGAAGGAACAACTTGTAGGAACAGAGACAGATTGAACAGATTGAAGGGAGCACTGTTTGCAGAGACGTGGGGCTCTGGGCAGGCTGTGGCTTCTGGGGATTATGAGAACAAATGTTGCTGGTTGGCACTTTGGAGCTCCCTGATCTTTTGTTACCTTTGTGTGAGAAGAGAGAGAGGCAGCCTCTATAGCTTCTCTGTGTCCGTTCAGAGTCTCCGTTCAAGGGTCGTTTTCTTTGGGGACCATTTTTAGCAGATCCCCCCCGCTCCTTTAAATGTGCTGTCCCAGCATCCTGGATGGGCTATTTCCAGAAATCCACCACTGGGCCACATTTCTGCTTCTGGTTAGACAGATATTCTCAAGGAAAGCGACCTTGTTAACAAGCACAGGAAGGAAAATTGGAAACTGGTGATGTGCGCGCCCACAGAGAAAGCTTGGTGGCGATGAGTCGTGTAATAGTTGCTTGTATCCCTGCTAGGACACAACACCTGACGAGAAACAGCTAAGGAGGAGGGAGAGGGAGGGGAAGAAGAGGGGGAGGAGGGGAAGGGAAAATGGGGAAGGGTAGGGAGGAGGGGGAGGGGTGGGAAGGAGGGAGAGGGGTGGGAAGGAGGGGAGGGGTGGAGAGGAGGGGGAAGGGTGGGAAGGAGGAATGGGGAGTAGGAGGGGGAGAAGGGGAGGGGGATGGGTGGGGAGGAGGGAGAGGGAGGGGAGGAGGAAGGATCAGGAGAGGAGGAATGAGGAGGAGGGGGAAGAAGGGGTATAAGGGGAGGAGGGGGAGGAGGAGTGGGAAGGAAGAGGAGGGGGAAGGAGGGAGGAGGAAGGGGAGGAGTGGGGATGAGGAGGGCGTGTTGTAGCTCAAAGTTGCAGTCGTAGTTCATGTTTGTGGTGAAGGTACAGGCATGGGAGAGTGATGCAGCTGGCCACACAGCCTCACAGTCAGGAAGCAGAGAGGCAGATGCTGGGTCTCAGCCCATTCCCCATTTTATTCAGCTGGGGAATCCAGCTCATTGGATGATGTTGCCTGCATCAGGACCGGTCTTCCCTCTTCACTGAGTCTAATTAGGAAGGTCCCTCCCAGAAGTACCCTGAGATTTGCATCGTCAATGACTCTAAATCCCACTGTTGGCAATCAAGACTGGCCCTCACAGGTCTCGATCCTCCGACGTATCCATGGAATTGAATAGCAGGCAGATACTACCCAGAGAGAAGCAGTTTTAACAGGTGAGAGCACCTGCCGTAAGCTACCATGAGAGGACAGGGCTTCCAGAACATTCCTACATCATGGTTCAATTTACGTAACTCAAGAGTGTATCTTACCAACACCCGCAACGGGAGGTGTTTGCTGTATCGTATTGCCCACCAAACTCAAACGCGGCTCTGGCATCTGCTGACACCGGGACTCTGCACAATCTATAGATAATTACACTAGCATGATGTACGGGTGAACACACTGAATGACCACAGCCCATGAAGGAGCTCGGCGCCATCCAGAAGTGGAAATGTTCCCCTTTCATACCTCAGCCTAGTAGCAGCTGGCAACCAGCACCTGGGTCTGGCTGGATCCTGTGCTGTGCTCTCAATTGGAGCATCTCTTTCCTTTTCTGACTCTGGCTCCTACTGGCTGCCACAAAGACCATCCCAGGCAACCCTGTTCTCATCACTATTGGAAGACTAGAGGTGCTCTGTCAACTCTGGAGGACTCCATTCTGTGTCCCATTTGGTAGTGGTGGTGCCCAGTGGAGCCTGGAGGCTGGGACAGGTCCTGACTGCTGTGGGGATCCCTCTGAAGTTGAGATCTGCCTCTGTTTTTGAAGTCCCATCCAGCTGTCCAGTCTCTACCCCCAGTCACAGACCTGTTGCCTTGTGGGAGCCCATGGTGCACCTGGAGCTGCTTGGGGGAGGTGGTGCTACAAAGCCGTGGGTTGATTTTGTAATTGCCAGTTGGCTTTGGGGGGCAGCAGAGCATATGTGGGGTATGAAAACATACAAGATAGGGAACTCAGCCGGAGCTGGGTTCAAATCCCGTCTGTAGCACTTCTGGGCTGTGCTACCTGGAGCCTGTCATTTGCCCTCTCTAAACCATTTCCTTGTGAGTAAGATACACCTAGCAGAGGGGCTTCATAGAACTTCAAGGACACCACACCTGTGAAATGCTTGGAACCAAAAGAAGCCATGTCCCCCTCTCGAGACCCCGACCCCCACACCGATGACCTCAGAGAGTATTGTCCAAAGGACAAAGAACAGCTTTATTTTGTAAGATTAAGAAGTATGCTAGAGACTCCTAACAAACCAGAGACCCAGAATCCATCTTCAGTTTCTCAGTAACCTAGGTAAACCCCTTCTCTTTGTTCTTTCCCAGGGCGGGGAAAGTGGGTGGTCACACACTTAGCCTTTGCTGTATCAGATCCACTCGCTGGGTTACCTGTCCTGGCTACGAGCTCCAGCTGAGAGGGGATACAGCTTCATAAAAAGCAGTGGAAAACCAGCCACCAGGTGGGACTGATTGCAGGGTCCATGCTTTCTCCCTCCCTCCTTGGAGCCTTTCAGAAATTGTGGTTGCAGAAGCCTCAGGAACCTTTATTTTGATATCAGGCTTCACACGTATCTTCCTATTTGCCACCAGAACCCTGGTCACCCCCTTCTCCCAGCTGAAGAACGAAGGTTTTGTTCCTTCGGGGGAAAGCTCAAGTCCTGAGGAGTCCACCCTGTGACCTTCCTCTGCCCTTTTCCCTGTATCCCCCCTCAGAGGACTGATGTTGACTCCTGTGCCAGGTAGCCACACCTCTGCCCTTCCCTGCCGCTGAATGAGGTGACTGTTGAGGTGCACGCTAGGCCATTGAGTCTTTGCAGGTGGACCTTTGCACTGCCTCTGTCCATCTGTCCATCTGTCCGCCTGCCTGTCTGTCCATCCATCCGTCTGTCCATCCATCTGCATGGCTGTCTGTCCATCTGTCTGTCCGCCTGTCCCTCCGTCCATCCGCCTGCCTTTCCGTCTGCCTGCCCATCCGTCCATTTGTCCATCTATCTGCCTGCCTGTCCGTCTGTCAATCCTCCTGGCGAATGTCCATGAATAGGAAGCTCAGGCGGTAAATAAGTTGCACACACTTCACAGATGCCGGGCCACGGAAGCCGGTAACAGCTCAGCATATGTCTAGGCAGTTAATTGGCTTAATTGCAGTGCGGTGGGTGATTAGCCACTTGATCCACCCCAGTGGCCACCAAACATCCTTAATGGCGGTTGGTTTATCTTTGTGTTAAGCTCCAGTTGCCAACTTCAGAGGCTGATCACTCATAAACATGTAATTGGAGTCTCGGGGAAAGAGCCCGGAGTCGTTCAGGAAAGGTGTTGGTGGTGGTGGTGTTGTTGTTGTTGTTGTTGTTTTTCTTCCAAAGAATGAAGAAATGCACTGCCCACCATCACCTTGGGCAATTGCTTCCTGGGTACCTACTGTGTGCTGACCTACTGTGTGCTGGGTCTTCCAGGCTGTGAAGAGTTCCAGCCCCCTTGCTGGGTACACACCAGTGGGAGATAGGCATCAAGAGGAAGCTACGAACACAACAAACACATGTGATCGTGTTGTAAAAGGGACTGGGGAAAACATGGACCGGAACCATAGATGGCGGGTGTGAGTCGGGAAGCACGCACTTGGCCAAGTGCTCCCTTTGGGCCTGGCCTTGGGAATAAGTGTATTTTCTCAGAATTAGAAACAGCATTGATGCCTCTAGCGGTTAACAGTTAACGAGCTGACCCAGCCTGGGAAGCCAATAGCAGGACACAGGCCCAGAGGCTGGAGGGACCAGGACTGGCACAGAGACTCCACAGGGGCTTCGAGAGATGTGTGCATCAGTAGGATTCTTAAAAATCTGTCTTGGTTGTGGCACAGAGTGGTTAGTGAAGTAAGAGTGGGTGAAGCAGGGGAGACATAGGGTGAAGAGTGCCCATCTCCAGCCACTGGAGTCAAAGATGGTGCTTGGACCTGTGAGGAGGCAGGAGCTGTGGGTTGGCACTCAGTTTCTAATACAGACTCTAGTTTCTAGACGAATCCTGGAACGAGGGAGGCCCACGCAGCAGGTCAGCAATGACTGGGATAAAAGGTGGACAGGACAGGCACGTATTCCAGAAGGATGACTGACTGTGCCTGGCTGTTAAGAAGGCGCTGGGCTAGAGTCACGTGACTGGCGGAACATGGAGCTGACCCAGACAGGCTTTGGAACGTGTCTGACCTCAGGACACAGGGCTGGGGCCACCTGGCTGCTAATTCGTCCCTGGAACGGAGCGTCTGCTGCAGATGGACTTCGGTTCGGTAAGTGTAGGAGAAACAGTGCAAACAGAGGTCTTAATCCCGTCACTCCGCAGATTATAGCCTGCAGCCTTTATCCCCGCCCCCTCCAAAGTTGTGTAGAGGCAGGAGGAGGGATCACAATTAGAATTATATCAAGCAGAAAATAATCTTCAGTCTGGGTGGCGCCGATTAAAAAAATAAGGTGGAATTTCTAATTACATATAAGACTGTTTGCATGCATTCGTCTTTATGTGACTGCCACCTCCAGGTCCTGGCAGCTAATGACTTAATTGCCTGATCCTGAAGCTGGGGCTGGAATTGGGAGGGTGCAGGGTGGCAGGCGAGGCTGACTCTGTTGCGGAACTCACCGTATTCTGAGTAACTGCCCTAACTTTTGAAGAGTAGTCACTGCTGTGTTCTGGTGGAGCTGGCAAAAGGTGGGCGGGGCCGTCGTCATGGGTGGGGGTGACCCCGTGGGCAGGGGTGTCATCATGGGAGGGGGCGTCACCATGGGTGGGGCTGTCGTCAAGGGCAGGGCCAACACCGTGGGCAGGGCTGCCACCATGGGCGGGGCCAACACCGTGGGCGGGGCTGTCACCAGCATCTTGACACAGCAGAGGATTCATCAGAAAGGATGGAAGATGGGAGCCAGATGCCATTTTCGCAGCGGTAGGTATTCGGGGCAGGTAGACTGAGGTGTCCGAGCAACTGTCACCCTGGCCTGTTGCTCCCACAGTCTCGGGAGCCAGGGAGGACAAAGGCTTTCCCCCCAATGTCCCCCATGCTCACCAGCCTGTGCAGCACCACATTTCCTAAGAGAAGCCCCGAGACAGGCTGACTACATCTGGGGAAGAGCAGAAGGTGAGGGGGGGTGCCATTGTGGTCACATGAGCCAGAGGCTGGGATGCTTGGGTCATGGAGTAGAACTGTGTGGGAGGCAGGCGGAGATGAGGCACTGATAGGCTGCTCTGTGGCAGGATCAAAGCTGCCCCTGGGTGAGTAAGATCATTAGACCTTAGGCTGAACCTTTCCACCAGGGTCAAGGCCAGAGAAAGCTTCAGAGATACCTTAGGCTGGAATGTTCTGGAAAGACAGAATAGAGGAGCTGCAGATGGTCTACCTATGGCATCCAAGGAGCCCCATTACCAGATCAGACTGCAGGAATGGTGGACTAGGTGCCTGCACTCCCACCTAACTGTCCTGTGACAGTTTGGCTCCTAGGAAGCCATTAATGCTCTAAGTCCCTGCTTCCTCCTGCCACAGAGACTAAAATTACTCACTGAACACTTGACAGCAGATAGTGTTTCCTGCTTTGGTCACTGTGTTCCCTGACCGACATTTGGTTCAAAGCAAGATGTCACCTGAAGCCAGCAAGGGTGCCCTTGTCACCACACCACCCAGGGTTTCCAGGCCATGGTGGCCTCAGTTCTCTTCAGTGTGGGACTCCTGTACAGCAGGAGTTGGTTCCTGGCGCTTCTGTAGGGAGGTGTCTCAGAGCTGAGTTAAGAGCCAGGTTAACGGGGGTTGGGGACTTAGCTCAGTGGTAGAGCGCTTGCCTAGCAAGCGCAAGGCCCTGGGTTCAGTCCTCAGCTCCGGAAAATAAAAACAAAAACAAAAACAAAAAAGAGAGAGAGAGCCAGGTTAACAGTGAGATGTGAAAGACAGCATGTATCCACTAGTTCACCTGCCCCTTCTGTGTGAGCATGGAGGGCGGGTTCTCCACCCATCCTTGGGTCTGGTGCTGCCCCAGCCACTCTTGTTTAATCCCTTACCACATCCTGCCAATCAAATCTCTCCTAATCACATCCCATCAATCAAATATTCCTTACCATGTCCAGTTCTGTCAATCAAATCTCCCTTACCCCTGCCCTCTCAGCTCCTCCTCTAATACTGCCCAGCTTCATGTGGGAGTCTGCACACTCATCTTTACCCTGAAGTTCCCTTTACGGAAGCTTCCAGAACCTTCTACTACCTTCAGGAGAAGCATCCTGGTTCTTCAGATTTGGTCTTTGCTCCCAAGAGCTGTATGACTAATTTCCCGTTGTCTTTGACTAGTCCTTCATTGTCTATGACTACCCCTGCACTGTCTATGACTGGTACCCCCATTGTCTGACTATTTCCCACACTGTCTATGACTAGTTCTCCACTGTCTATGACTGGTCCTTCACTGTCAATGACTAGTCCTTCACTGTCTATGAATAGTTTCCCACTGTCTATGACTAGTCCTCCACTGTCTATGACTGATGCCCCCATTGTCTGACTAGTCCCCCACTGTCTATGGCTAGTTCTCTACTATGACTAGTCTCCTACTGTGTATGACTGGTCACCCCATTGTCTATAGCCAGTTACCACCCTGTCTATGACTAATCCCCCACTCTCTGTGACTAGTCCCCCACCATGTATGACTAGCCCCCCACTCTCTGTGACTGGTCCCCCAGTGTCTGTGACTAGTTCCCCACTATGACTAGTCCCTCACTGTGTATGATTAGTCCCCCACTCTCTGTGACTTGTCCCTTACTGTCTGTGACTAGTCCCTCACTATCTCCTGCTCAGAATTCTCATTGTTTCTCACTTTAAAATGTTTCAATGTAACTTTTTTCCTGATTGATGCATCTTTGATGTATGTGTCCATGGAGGTCAGGAATAGGTCAGCACATGTTCTATTATGTTGAACCACCCTCTCCTCTCCTATCCTATGGAGAGCCCAGGAAGCTTTTCATGAATGTCTGAAAAGCTGGCCAGGTCCAGAGTGGATGTGTGTGGGTGACATGAGCACAGCCATGTCAAGGACCAAAGCCTCAGACTCACGGGAAATTGGTAAAGACTTCCTCTGTGTGAGGCTGAGGGAGAGAGGCAGGGAATCGGGGGAAGGAGGGAGGGGAAAGGAGGGAAGGTAGGGGAGGGAGGGAAGGTGGGGGGAGGGAGGGAGCAACTTCTGAGTTTCCTCTGGTCTGAGCATGAATGTTGGCAGTGTGTGCAGACAAGCAACCTCAGCTTCCTTCTCCCGGATGCTTACAGCCTAAGATGGCTCACCTACAGATATTTCCTGCAGAGATTAGTTGTCTGAGGCTTCAACCATGATATAACACCACGACCAAAAGCAGCTTGGGGAGGAAAGGGTTTATGTCAGCATAGAGTCATAGTCCATTCACTGAGGGAAGCCAAGACAGGTGGAAACCTGGAGGTAAGAATGAAGCAGAGGCCATGGAGGGATGCTGCTTCCTGGCTTGCTCCCCATGGCTTGTTCAGCTTGCTTTCTTATAGAACCCAGGACCACCAGCCCAGGGTTGGCCACACCCATGATGGGCAGGACCGTTCCCCATCAATCAATTATGAAGAAAATGCTCTACAGGCTTGCCCACAGGATGATCTGACAGAGACATTTCTTCAGTTCAAGCTCTCTCTTCCCAAATGACTGTAGCTTGTGTCAAGCTGGCAGGAAACTAGCCAGTGCAGTAACCAACCCCTCCCCCTGTGCTGTAATACTAAATAGGCTGTTGGTGCCACACCCTCAGGGTGAGCATGGTCCAGCTGATCCCAGCCTTTTCTGAATGTTTCTGAGTGTTCTTCTTTCCTCAGTGCCTTGCCTTGTCCTGCATACCTCCAGGGATCGACACAAACTTTCTGATCCTGTCTCACTTGCTATCTTTTTGTCTCTGGACATTTCCGCACCATCTTAAGCCACTCCCAGGAGACGTGGTCTCCTGCGTTTTCTTCTAGCAGGTCTGTAATTCTAGCTCTTGTTAGGATCCATTTGGAAGTGAGTTCTGTTCTGTTGTATGTGGCTCCTCTACCTGTGTCTTTTTTCCCCATTACAAAAATCTCAACATCCTTTTTCCTGATCCACTGAGCTGACTTGTCTATGTTTCTGTCTAGACTCTGAGCTGCAGTGCAGGAATCTGCATGCTGTTCTTTAAGGTTTATTACAAAGATGAAGATCTTGGGATTGTACTGTCTCCAACTCTCCTCTCTATTCTTGCCTAACGTTGACAACAGACACTGCCTGTTGAGTCCAGGCCAGAAGAGTGTCTCAAGTAGATGAATCAGGGTGTATATCCACTAAAGGAATAAATGGTCCACCTTATTGGAATCGCAGAGGGCATGTTTCTGATACCCACACTGGTTGCAGTGAATAATAACTCCCTCGCATCCAAGGGGTGGGGGCTCCCTTCCCTACTCTGTCTCCTTTGCCATACATCTAGCCTCCTCTTGAACTTCCATGGGGACTGGAGGCTTAGAACCACCTACATTCCAGACATGGGGAGATCCACATCACAGGACAGGGGTCACCACATGCTCCAGATTATCCAGTAGTTTTCTTCACCAGGAGAAATCTCTCTAGCTCTGCCTATGGCTACAACTCAGTGAACGCTAATGTCCCAGTGTTGTAGGTGCTGGACCCGATAATGTGCAATCCCATCCCGAGACCCCAGCATCTGCTTGAATTCTCCATGCTCATTTCCTGCCCCACGTTGATTTGGGCAATTATTGCCTTTTACTACAGTCACTACTGAAAACCCAGGTCACGCAGATATGACATCACTAGGTGGAACTTGGAGAGACCTGAGGCCTGCACTGTGAATCCCCAAGTGAACTAGGATTCCAGCACATACCACGATCATCAGGTGTTGGACTTTGTGGTGTCCACTGGGGCAGTTTAGCATAACCCCTACACTCCAATGAGCACATAGGTCCCCAAAAACCTCACACAGTTTGGAAAGCCAAAGGGAAAGAAGAGGGATTGTGTCTCTGCTCTTGTGCCCATGTTAGATCTAAGATCTTATCAGCATCATCACCACCATCAACATCATCACCACCATCAACATCATCGACACCATCACCACCACCATCAATACCATCACCAACACCAATCAGCATCACCAACACTACCAACACCACTGTCATCACCATCACCAACCAATATCACCACTGTCATCACCAATACCACCATCATCACCATCACCGTCACCAACCAACATCACCACCACCATCATCACTGCCCTCAACACCAATCAACATCACCAACATTACCATCACCAACACCAACCAACATCACCACTACCACAATCACCATCACTAACACCAATTAACATCAACAACATTACCAACACCACCATCATCACCATCACCAACCAACACCAACATTACCAATACTACAATCATCACCAGCACCAACCAACATCACCACCACCATCAATACCATCACCAACACCAATCAGCATCACCAACATTACCAACACTAACATCACCATCACCAACACCAATCAACACCACTAACATTACCAACACTACCATCATCACCATCACCAACCAACATCACCACCACCATCATCTCCGCCCTCAACACCAATCAACATCACCAACACCAACCAACATCACCACTACCACCATCACCATCACTAACACCAATTAGCATCAATAACATTACCAATACCACCATCATCACCATCACCATCACCAACCAACATCACCACCATCGTCATCACTGCACTTGTTCATCTTCATTGGCAGTTTGGCTGATTTTAGAATCACACAGGGTACTGGTGTGGCACAGCTTACGGTGTATCTGCAGACATTTCCAGAGAGGATTAACTAAGTGATGACATCATCCCATGAGCTGGCATGGTGATGTCATCCCACAGGCTGGTGTGATGACATCATCCCATTAGCTGTGAACATAGATGGAAGAAATGGGAGAAACACCACCAGGCTCCTCTGTTTTCTTGCCCATGCTTGGGAACAGCTGTTTCACCATGTCTCCCCAACAATAGACCAGGCCTTATAAAAAGGCTGAGCCCAAGTGAATCTTCCTTTCTGTCAGCCAGACAACAGTTGTAGTGATGGGAAAAGTCCCAGAGCAGAAGCACAGGAAGGGGCTGGGTGATTTTTAAGTAGAACGCAGGAGGAACATACTTTGCTGGGATGCTCAATGGCTTGCCTTGGGAAACTCTGGGGACATCCACCACAGGGTGCACCACCTTTTCCTCCACCACAGGAAGGATGAGCAAGGTGGCTCTGTTGCAGAGGGTCAGATGGCACAGTCCAGGGTCAGATGGCTCACGGAATTCATTCATTGTCTAATGCCCATTGACTAGATATAATGGTCAAGGAGAACCCTGTAGTAAAAATACAAAATGGGCAATACGTATGGAAACGCCGCCATTGTGAAAACTGCTGTGCGGCAGGGGAGACATCCACTACACAACACAGTACCAGTTAATCACACAATTTATTCATGGTTTTGGTCTATGTTCCTGGAAGCAGGAACAGAACCTAAGGAATGTCTCCTTAGGGGGAGAGGCTCTGCCTGGCACCTGCTGTCCTCAACACCTGGCTCACCCTCTCTCTTTCCATCTTTTGAAGAAGACACTTGTCCCAGGTGGAATCCTGTGAGGTCTAATCCACACATTAGGAGAAGCATCAAATACCAGTCCCTGTGGTGACTGGCAGGGGTGAGCAGTGAGGTGAGAGCTGAGCTGGGTTTCGGGCTACATTTGGGTCCACAGAGGTCTTGCACAGGTTCCAGAAGTAATTTGCTTCAGGCAAACAAGGCTGCAGAGTCCTGAGCATTGGAAACAGATTCAGGGAGACATTGGAAAAGGGTAATCTACAGAGCTGGTAAGGAGCAGCTGCCAGGGCAACAATGTATCCACAATGATCTGGTTGCTGAGAGACTCCAGGAGTAGACTATGTCCCTATACCATCCAACAGGAGTCACCCTCAAACCCAGGTCCAGGACCCCAGCCCCAAGCCCTTCCCAGGTACCTGGGAGCCCCCAGTGACCATCAGAGGGTCACCCCTGTGCACACTTGTTCTGGGAGCCTCTCCCAAGGTTGGTGTGAGGGAGGAGGATGCAAATCCAGCTGGCCGGCAGCCTCCGGAGAGAATCTACTTGTCCTGCTTAGTTTGCAGCTCATGGATTCATTAGCAACCTCAGTACTAACTCACAGCCATGAATGTATCCCCATTTGTTTCCAAGACACTGGGGCTACGAGTACTGAGATTTTTAGCTCAGGGAGAACATTGTGATCTTCCAGTTGCTTGTGAACAGGAAGGCTTTGCCAATGTTTGCTTTAGAACGAGGGGGGGAGTGGGGCACAGTCAGCCGACCATCCCCCGCTGCAAGACCCATGCACCCTGCTGCAAGACCCAGGGTCCTAGAGCCAGGCAGTTGAGGGCCCAAGGGCAGATAACCTACCACCCTGGCCTCAGCATCAGAGAAATTCCTTTTAAATGACTTCACACACTTCCCCACCCACTGAGTTCCACTCTTTGGCTAACAGATGGGCTCAGCTAACCATTCCCAGCTCTCAGATAAAGCAGTGTCAGGCAGCGAGGCCCCCTCGGAAAGGCATGCTTGGATAATAAATTCCAAGGCATCCCGCCATCTGCAGACTGCCAATCACAGGGGCACCGGGCACACCAGGGCTCCCAGCCTGCTGCTGCAAAGGAGCTGGGGGGGACCTCAGTGGGTGGGGAGGCAGCCTACCCACACTGTTGCCCCGGTTGCCCTAGTCTCGTGTGCTTGGTTTGCTGTGACCTATGTCAGGATGCAGGCAGCTGGGGCAGCCTGCCCAGCCTCCCCCCTGCATCCCTGAATATCCCTCACCATTTATGTGGTGAAGGCAAAGACCCTGAGGTTTGAAACTCTGCTTGGGAAGAAGCCCTGCTGCCCAGATGAGCCCCTCCCTCCCTCCCTCCCCAGCAGTGACAAGGCTGTGGTGTCAAATTTCTAGAAGACTGTAGAGTTAAGTGAGACTTGCCTTGGACTGGCCTTGTTGGTGTGCCTCTGTGGTGTGGTGGTGGCATCTCCAGGGATGCTCAGGGTTGCTTACCCTAGGAAGGGAGCTGTTCCCAGGTGAGACAGGGCAGAGATAATCGCTCAGTTATTGGACCCTCAGGTGGCTTCCAGAGCCTGGTCTAAGATGGTGAGCAAAGCTATGTGGATATCATCACTATCTTATCGTGAAGTTGGTGGAGACAGCCCTAGAGAGAGTTCAGAGAACACACAAGCCTTCCTTTGCTTTCCCACTCCTTCTTCTTGGCCAGCTGGCTTTAGCAGTCTTCTACAGTCGGGGCCAGGGCAGGCACAGGAAAACCAAGGGTGACCTTGAGAGCCCCTGCCAGTGTCTGCAAGCTTTAGTGCTCCTCAGGTACAGAGAGGCACCAGTCCTAGCTTTTAAGATTGCTGGAGATTTCAGAGAGGTATCCAGATACACAGGCTGTGGCACTAAGAAAGCTTACATCAAAAAGGCCAATTATGGAGATGCTATACCGGTCTCAGAGTCAGGCCCCAATTAGCCAAATGATGTGATTTGGGGGCCACAGATTTCCAGACACAGGGACAAAGGAAGCAGCTGAGTATGAAGGATCATCCACCTTCACAGTTTCCCATCTATTTGATCCTAAACCTTCTTAGGGGTCTTAGAATTTAAGTCCTAGAGATGATGGGGCCCAAACCAGTGTGTGTGTGTGTGTGTGAGTGTGTGTGTGTGTGTGTGTGTGTGAATGTGTGTGTGGTGTATGTGTGTGTGTGTGGTGTGTGTGTGAGTATGTATGTATGTGATGTGTTAGTGTGAGTATGTGAAAATGTATATGTGTGTGAGTGTGTGTAGCATGTGTGAGTGTATGTATGTGTGTGTGAAAAGTATGTGTGTGAGTGTGAATATGTGTGAGTGTATACAAGTACGTGTGTGAATATGTGTGAGAGTATTGTATATGTGCATGAGTGTGCATGAGTGTGTGTGTGTGCATGAGTGTGCGTGAGTGTGCGTGAGTGTGCGTGTGTGTGTGTGTGTGTGTGTGTGTGTGTGTGTGGTAGTTGTCCCAGGTCACATGGAAGTAGACAGGTAAATCTCAATGTGTGAATTGAATATACTTGGCCCAGGGAGTGGCACTATTAGGAAGCGTGACCTAATAAATGTTGGAGTAGGCGTGGCCTTGCTGGAGGAAGTGTATCATAGTTGGGGTGGTCTTTGAGACCCTCCTTCTAGCCACTTAGGAGCCAGTCTTCTCCTGTTTGACTTCAGAACAAGATGTAGGACTCTTAGGGTTTCCACTGCTGTGAAGAGACACCATGACCAAGGCAACTCTTATAAGGGACAACATATAATGGGGCTGGCTTACAGGTTCAGAGGTTTAGTCCATAATTGTCCAGGTTGGAGCATGGCAGTGTCCAGGCAGACAGGTAGGAGGAACTGAGAGTTCTATATCTTCATACAAAGCAAGCCAGGAGCAGACTGCTTCTTACCTGACTAGGAGGAGTGTTTCAAAGCTCACCCCTACAGTGGCACATTTCCTCCAACAGGAAAGTGACATTTTCTCCACCTACTCCAACAGGGCCACACACACACACACCCACTCCAACAAGGTCACACCCACTCCAACAAGGCCATGCCTCCTAATAGTGCCATTCCCTGGGCCACGCATATTTAAACCACCATACACAGACACTCATTTCTCATAAAGTAATAGCTGGTTTTGCACTTCAGACCTCAGAGCATGCCATGTCCTTAGCAAGGCTGAAGGCTACTCTGAGTTCAGAACTAGTCTGATGGCGGCCAGGGACAGTGGCTTACACACCCGCCCCCACCCCCTCCCCATCTCCCTGTCCATCTGGTTCACCACCTTACCAGAGCTGCTCCTTCCCTGCAGGAGTTCTCTGTGTGTGTGCGGGGAGGTGGGGGGTGAGGGATGAGTGCTGCCATGGTGGTCTCATGTAAGAGTGACTTTCTCAGGGGTGACTTGGACCTCAGGTCACACAGGTAATAAGCATTGGCTGAGCCGGAGAACAGAAAGCTACGGTGACAGACAGTGCCAACATCACTCCAGCTTGGAGGCACATCCTGTGTGCTTTCCCAGAGGCCCTTGCAACCTTGCATGGCAACTGGTGGCTGAGAGAGATGTGCCAGCTTTGTGACCCTAGGGAAGTCACTGGACCTCTTCGGCCACAGCATCAGCTTCCTGGGTGGCACATCCCTGAGAGGGCTCTGATGCAGCTCAGGAGATGACAGTGGCTCCTAGCTCTTCCTAGGTCACATTCTCGGCAAGGCAGTGGTGCCATTCAACAAAGGAGGCCACCATGGAATGGACGCCACCGACCCGGGTCTTCCCTAGACAGAGGACTCATCTCAGGCACAAGACACAAACAAAGCATTGCAATTAAGCGTGACACCCTGGTCCAAGGCTTCAGGAGATGCTGACTCCAGGCTCCAGATCTGGGACAGGGAGCAGTTCCTCCCTACCCCCTGCCACTAGGGAACAGTCAGAGCTGTTCCAGTGACTCTTCATGCTTGAGTGTCAGCTGGACTGTCAGGAAAAGGCTTGAGTGAGGCAAAAATCCCCCCCACCCCCTTTGATCCTGACAGAAATCACTCCTGCTATCAGGACAGACATCCTGGACTGGAATCCTTGCCCATCTGTGTGCTCACAGGAAAGTTGCCTCCCCTGTAAGCCTCAGCATCTTCCTGGACCTGCCCTGTTTCACTAGCCAAGGATGCTGAGGTGCCCACCCACTGCTCAGCACTAGATGGGTGTTTAAGGAAGGCAGGGCAACTGTGTGGCTATGAATAACCCCGTGGACCAAAGGCTGAACGAGAATTGAGGACAACTGTGACAGCGTCCTGACCTCTGCACGTTTTGTCCTCAGGGTGAGCGTGTCTCCACGCCGTGCTTGGGTGACCTAAGGGCTGGGGATGAGCAGAAGCCAAAAGAACCAGGACGACAACTCAGCCCATCTGAAGCACTGGTGCTCACAACCAGCAGACTGGACTGGAGAAGGGTGCAAGAGCTGTAGCTGCCATGGATGAGCTGGTGTCTCTGTCCAGGGATGGATGCATGTCTGTCTTTTCAAGACATTAAGTAAAGTGAAGAACACTCCTGGAAATGGCTGTTTTCATACTATTTGGGCATTTGGGGTACAGAAGTGCTGAGTGGCCCCATCCACAGGGACAGCAGAACCCAAAGGGTCCCTAGGTCTGGACTCCTCTGTAAGAATATCCAGCCAAGGTCACACGGGTGACGTCATGGCCTCAGGCATCCCTGGGTGAGCTGGCACGAGCTGTGTGGTACTTAGAAAACAAATGTTTGGATTTGTTCCTAAAATTTAAAACCCAGGAACTTTCACGTTTGGTCCCCATTCTGTTTGGTCTCAGGTTGGGGCAGCCATTCGATATGGGCTCCGGAGTTGCTCCTTGGGCCTGTGAGTCCCTGTGGGGCCCAAGCACAGCAGGACACCATCATGCCAGCCAAAGGCACGGGAGAAACCCAGGATTGCTTTTGGATGGAGATGACTCACTGGAGGAGCATGCAGCTACAGAGCTGTTTTTACAAAACAGAAATTGAAGTTTCCGTGACTTGTGGCCACCCCACCCAGTGACCTCCATGACTTGCGGCCACCCCACCCGGTGACCGCAGGCCGGGAAGTTGCAAGCACTGAAGGATCCAGGGCAGTGTTGGTTGGTCACCAGCTGCTGCTCAGTGACACATGTCAGCTCAAGAAGGTGCTGCCTGGGGACAAGGTCAAAGGGCAACACAGGGGAGACCCACAGCATTTTTTTTTTTGTATCCCGGCAGTACTGGAACTTGTTCATAAACTAGGTTGGCCTTGAACTCACAGAGATCACTTGCCTCTGTCTCCCAGGTACTAAGGTGTATGCCACTATGCCCAGCTTCAGGAATGATTCTTGAGGCCATAGAAGGGAAGGAGAACCAGGGATTTTATAATAACGTAACTAACTTATGACCCACTCACTCGCACACCCATCCACCAACCCACACATCCACACATCCATCCATCTATCCATTCATTTATCCATCCACCCATCCATTTACCTACCCATCCATTCACTCACACCCATTCACCCACAGACACACTAATGCACACACCCAGCTACCTACCCACCTATCCACCCATACACCCACATGCCTGTACAACCATTCATCCATCCATCTAGCCACACGCTTATCCACCTACCACCCATCCATCTACCCACCTATACACCAACTCATTCACCTGTTCCTGCATTCATTCATCTACACATACATGCACAGACACACACACACACCCCAACACACACACAGACACACACATACACCTACACACAGACACAGACACACACACCAACACACCAACACACATAGACACACAAAGACACACACAGATGCACTCACAGATACAGACACACACAGAGAGACACAGACACACACAGACACACAAAGACACACATACAGACATACACACCAATACACATAGACACAGACACACAGACACACACAGGTACACAAAGACACACACAGACAGACACACTCACAGACACACACAGGTACACAAAGACACACAGACAAACACACTCACAGACACAGACACACACAGGTACACAAAGACACACAGACAGACACACACACACCAATACACACAGACACACCAACACACACATACACCTACACACAGAGACACAGACATACACACTCACAGACACAGACACACACACAGACACACAGACACACACAGGTACACAAAGACACACATACAGACATACACACCAATACACACACACACAGACACACAGACACACACAGGTACACAAAGACACACATACAGACATACACACCAATACACACACACACAGACACACAGACACACACAGGTACACAAAACCACACATACAGACACACACAGACTGTCCCAGGATTCGAGCACAGCAGAGGAACCTCAAGCCCTGAGTTCTGTTCCCAGCACCATATAAATCTTGCATGATGCCACATGGTTAAAATCCTAGCACCAAAATAGTATGAAAATTTAAGGACATCCTCGGCTACACAGTGCATCTCGGCTAGCCTGTTCTACATGCGTTTTATTATTACTCTGTTCCAGCAAAGTCAAGGAAAGTCGTCCGGCAAAGGATGGAAGATTCCATCCTCCAACCCGGTCTAGGAGCGAGCTGCCTGGCGCCCCTGGGTCTCTTGCAGTTGACATGATAAAGATTCCGAGAAGTCAAGCCACCGGCTCAAGGTTGCACAGCTATCAAATGCTGGCTCAGGAGTCTGAATCTGTTCTTTTGACCAGAAACCTATGTTGCAGTCTGCCATGAGGGGGCTGGGTCTCCACAGACGTTTGGGCAAGGAAGGTCAACTACAAGAGGCACCAATTAGACAGAAGTGCCTGGCAAGCACAGGCTTTAAATCCCCACTCAAAGAGAACCAATCCCTCTCCACAGGATTTCCCAAGAATAAAGGGCCCTGGAGACATGAAAAGGAAACTCATAAAAAAAATCGTCTCTAGGTAGTAATTGTATCATAAAAGGTATTGCGTTAGAGCGCACGTGCCTACTCCAGCTCGACTCACCCTCATCACAAGCGACATAAACATTTGGGATGAAAGCACCCAGTCAGACAGGGTGGAGGACGCCAGCACCCCTCATTGGTGCACAGGCCACAGAGACTAATGGGCATGTTTAAACCACAGTTGCCAACTGCTGAAGCCTGCCCCATTGCTTACTGGCACTTGTAGACACTGGTGTGCCATTCTCACAATAAACTGAGCACCTACTTCACTCCTTGCCTCTCCACCTCACCTCACATGAACCCGCCGGTCCCAGGAAAACGCAGACAGGTCGCCATGAACTTGAGGGGGGATGTTGATTACTTGTTGGCTGGGGTGCATTCGAATGTGAATGCCTACTATGTGCAGAGCAGGCTTTCAGCTCTCAGAGACAGCCTTGTGAGGTGAGAGGAGACTGGCTGGAAGGGAACCAGTGAGGACCATGCTGGTGGTGGGAGACAAAGAGGTCAAGTTCAGAGGCAGCTGCCCAGAGGTAAGGTGGGTTGGACGTGCTGGTGAAACATACCTGACCGGTGCAGCCTGAGAGTGACAGGGGATGGATCTGAGGGTTAGAACATTCCAGAGGAAGGTGTGCCCAATAGGGCACATCCCTAACTTGGAATAAACAAAGCCTCAGGAATAAACAAAGCTCCCCAGATTCAATGGTGGTACTGCTGGATGCAGGGACCTATCAGAGTGTTGTTAATTGGAGTTCAGAGGTGGATGTTCTGAGACTGCCTTTGGTTTGCAAATGGGGTTCCATGGTTCCCTGCCTCTAGCAGGCTCTTGTGGGGAGCAACATAAGATGGGGACATTCCGGGGTAATGATACCCAAAGAATGTATGGGTGTGGTACTCAGTTTTCATTTGTACAACAGAGCAAAGGGGAATCAACCTCCGGGGTAGGAGGGTTCCAGGGTCTCTGTCCCTGGACCCCACTCTTGATCTGTGACAGCAGAAACCAATGGCAGAAAAGTAACTACCTACCTCATGGCAGCCAGGAAGGAAAGAGACAGAGACAAAGATGGAGGTGACCTTTTGTTTATTCCAGCCCAACCTACATCATGAAGTAGCTATACTCCGCCAACAGCCTGGTTAAATGTCTTTGGACACACTCTGAGACGGACTAACTGCCTAGGCACTCTTGGTCCGAGCCAAGGGCAGTTCTTGATCAAGTGTCTCAGAGGGAAGAGCTCACCCTTTAACCTGATGTCTGGGTCTGGGTGACCCATGCTGTCCATCTCTGTGGGGCCACCCATGGCTCACCCTTGCCTCTTGCTGTCCTGTATGCCAGACCCTGACCAAGACATTTCTGCTCGTTCAGCCTCTGTCCATTTGCAGACCTGAATTTATGTACTTCCTCCTCCACGGGTCTCTGTCTGGACCTTATGAGTGTCTTCAATGCAGCACACCCTCTGGCGTTTCCCTCAGGAGCTCTGACCCACTGAGAAGGAGACGCTGATTTTGATGATCTTTCTCGTAGATCCAGGAAAGCAGGACAAGTCATGTCCAATACCAAACTGTCCATAGGGCAGGTCCCCAAGAGATGTATACTAAGCAAATAGAAACCCAAAAGTAAAGTGTAGATGGATGGGTAGGGGAAAGGTAGGGGGATGAATGGGTAGTTGGGTAGATAAGTGGGTAGGGGGGGAGGTAAGTTGATGAGTAAGCACCAGAAAGTCAAGGATGGATGGATAAATGAATGAATAAATGAAGGATGGATGAATGAATGAATGAATAACTGAATGAATAGATGGATGAGTAAATGAATGAATGGATGAATGGGTGGATGGATGGATGAATAAATGAATGAATGGATGGGTGGATGGATGAATAAATGAATGGATGGATGAATAAGTGAATGGATGAATGAATGGACAGATGGATGAATAAATGAATGGATGAATGGATGGATGAATAAATGAATGGATGGATGAATGGGTGGATGGATGGATGAATAAATGAATGGATGGGTGGATGGATGGATGAATAAATGAAGGGATGGATGGATGAGTAGATGTATGAATGAGTGGGTGGGCATATTAACAGAGAGTAGGAAGTGCTTGAAAGAAGGAGGACGGGGAAGGGGAAGGGGAAGGGGAAGGAGGGAATGAACAGCAATATCCCCACAGGTGGATCCAGAGAGCTGTTTCCACCTTTTCTACAGGATTCCAGGCCTTAGGCTTCACAGAGCCTTCCTAGCATGACTCCCCCTCATTCCTTCCCTCTCTCTCTCTTCCTCTATCACAAAGTCAGCCCCCAAAGTGCCAGCACAACTGCTCAGGGCCCCCTCCTGTTAGCCTCCCACAGCCATCTCTGTCTGCTCTTCCTACAGGGAGAGAAGCCAGAAGCATCTATCCTGACAAGAAGGGAGAGCCCTCCCTGAGCCTGCAGCTCTGGGCAATCAGGCAGAAACACAGTCCATTTCTTTTTTTCCAGGGATGAGCACAGGCTGGAAGGCATGTCCCTGCAGGGCAACAGGCAAGGTAAGAGCCTCTATCCCCTCCCCTCATTTAATCAAGAACCAGTAATATTGTTGAGGCAGGGTGACGTAGCACCCCACAGCTGCCAGCACATGATGGGGTCTCCTGTGACCACAGAAGGAGAGGATTCCATCCACCCTCTCTTTCCCCCTCACAGACTTCCAACCACCAGGAGGCTGCCCTTTCTCACTCTGCTGCCCTTGTGGCTTAATGGCTTCTGGGGAAAGAGAAGGGCAGAGAGTGCCTCTGCGGCCTCCTGGGTGTCCAGTTTCTCCTTGTGAGTTTCCACACTACAGTTATTTGGGTGCTGGGGGTAGCCTCTGTCCTCAGCTGTGAAGAAGGGGGTCTGGTCTTTCTCCCTGGCGTTTAGGTAGTGACTTTGGCAATCACTGTGTCTCTAGTTCCTCCAGAGGACGGCCAGCAGCAATCTCCATTGAGTACAAACCACACTCCAGCTTTTCTGTGCCCTGTTCCACTTCATTCTCTAGCAGCTATAAACCCTGAGAGTTCCCCACTGCGTGCCACCAGTCCTCCACGGTGCACACAAATCAGAGCGTGGAGTGCCATGTCCAGGAGACCCACACATGAGAGCTCTCCTGCATCCATTTGTTTAATCCCACTGTGGCAACTGGGCACCGTGTACCTTGATTCTGCATGTGGGAGCCGAGGCCCAGAGGGGTGGCGTGGCTTGTCTAGGTCACACAGACTGTGTCAGGTCTGGGATTTTACCTCAGTGCCACTGACTTCATGTGAGTCTAGACCCCAGTGCCTTCAGCTCCCAGCCCCGGAAGAGACAACTCCATGAAGCACTGGGTAGGCTTAGGGAGCCAGTGCACTGCATCTGGGTGGGGATATAGAGAGTCCCTTGAACAGCTTTTTTCGTGGTATCTAGACTTCAGGGTCTTCTCACGCCACCTTGCTCGCCAATCTCTCTCCCACAGCCTCTCTCTGTCTATCAAATGTGTCAACACGGGCTTGATAAGAAAGCCCCCACACTGGATGGCTTCTTGTTCTGCTCAGGGTGACACCCTCTAGTCTGGTGGGGACCGGTCACACATTTCATCCTTGCACAGACCCTGTGGGCACTTGACAGCACACCTCTAGCTGAGAGAGCAGAGGCTGGCGAGGGCATCCAGTGGATCCAAGTTCTCGAGTGAAGAATGATGAAGAATGGGAACCACTACCTAGGTTGGGGCACCCCCGGTCCCCATCTCCTCTTCTCCATGTCCCTCCCTGTGCACCCTCAACTCTTCCACTCACCCTCTCACCCTGTTAGACCTGGTGCCAGGCTGCCGCTGAGTCCCTGAGTGTGGCCAACAGCAGCGTCCTTAGAATTTGGAACCATGGCCCGCGTGTTCTTCCGAGATCAGGGAAATCAGAAATGGCAGTGACAGTAGTTCTTGATAGATCCCACCTCCTCTGACGTTGACCAGACTCCAGTACCTTTTTGCCATTGAGAGAGGGAACCACCGGCCCTGGGGGTGGTTGTAACTCTATAAGGTAGGCCAGCCCATCAGAGGAGTTGGTGTGACCACATGGAAGTCATACCAGGACACAGACTGCCTCTTGCAAGCTCCTTCTGAAGTCAATTCAATGCCGACAAAGAGGCAACTGGCCTTGAGTTCAATCCGTATGCCTGCCCATCTCAGCCTGCCCTGCACATGGGACTGTTGCTTGTATGCCAAGTTTCAGCGCTCGTGGGAGAGTCTCTCACTCTCAAGCTTTGAGAAGAAAAGGCTGTGATGGCCTCACTGCAGACACCTTGGTGGGGTACCCACGACCAGTCCCCCAAAAAACCCTCTAATGTGGGAGGATGTCTCCAAACATTTATTCTAGTGCCATCGGGACAGCATACCTAGACCTTGGGCCAGTCTCTGCCAGCTCAGAAGGAGGCTCCAGGATTTACCGAGTAGATTACGTGGCACTTAGCTAATGAAACGACCCCCATCCCACCCAACGCACAAGATATTGATCCACTGCTGACAACCGTGGAGCTGACAGCAGCCTCCAGCCCATTAATAAAATTGAACAGTTGGGGGAACTGGATGTATGGGGGGGGGGGAGAAGTGAATTAGACAAGGGGAGGGGAGGGCGAAGTGCCCTCTGACCCAGAGCAGTGGAGGGAGGGAGGGAGGGAGGTGGGAAGGGGGGAAGGGAGGTGGAGAGGGAGGATCTTCAATCAGCCTGGGCCCAGAGGAAGTAAGGCCACAGAAGTGGCTAAATGACTAAGGCAGGCCCTGTGTCACCTGCCACAACACAGGTGTGACTACAGGACAGGCCTTTGGGGCCTCCATACTCCCCTGTAGGCTTGGCTTGAAAAAAATTGATCTGGGGTGCAGCTCCATGGGAGAGTGCGAGCCAGGCAAGCAGAGGGCCGGGATCCTTGCACAGGAGACAGGAAAGACTAGGGAAGATGCGGGCAGAAATAAGGGAGGTAATTTACTGCCAACATCTTTTTAAAATATGAATTTTCATATAACAACCTGAACTGAGGATGTTTATGGAAAAATCAGACATAACCTATGTGAGCACTTCTTTCATGGTAATAACTGACCTCAGGGGAAACAGCAGAAAGGGGTGGGGCTCGGCTCTCACAGAGTCCGTCTGTCCCCATGCTTACTCCGGTGACCAGCTACAGCTTTTTAAGTATCACACCCCTCTTCCAGTTTGAACTGAAGTTCGACAGAAACAAACACCGGAGTGTGGGGAGACCTGTGTGAGCACACGTGCAAGCCTGTGTGCCTGTGTGAGTATGTGTGCATGAGTGCGAACCTGTGCATGTGTGTTCATGTGTGTGCACACATGGGAGCCATTGCATGTGTGGGCACACTTGTAAGACTGATGCAGGTATGTGCGTGAGTCTGAGTCTCTCGGGTGTTGACATGTGTATGCGCATGTGTAAGCCTTTGCACCGATGTTTTCCTAAGTGTACACGTGTGTGAATGGTGTTTGATCATACAGAGCCTGGGCAGGGAATGTGCACGCGCGCGCGCGCACACACACACACACACACACACATACACACACTTGGCTCTGTACAGCGGTCACCTCTCCCTCAATGAACTTAATCTTTTTTTTTTATATACTATGTCATCAATGGAAATAGGAATGTTGGCTTTAGGAAATCGATCTACACAGAGCAGAGGACTCCATGCCGTGGCAGGATTTTTGAAAACGCCAACCCGGCTTTTCCCAATTTGGGGGCTGCAGACAGCTCAAGTTGCTGTCTTTGATTTGCTCACATTTCCAGTTGGGAAACTTGAGAGGGGACGTGCTGAATCCAGGCTGAATCACTATTGCCTGCTACCTCGAAGGAGGGGCTCACGCACACTGGACTGCTGGTGCCCCTCGCCCGCTTCATCCAACCTGAGTTTATTACAGGATGTAATGCCCTCAGTCCTCCTTCTCCTGGACGTAGGAGTAAGTCCCATCTACAAGAAGGATTAGAACAAATTGCAAACCAGATGGGGAGAGAAGGAGGCTGGCTGGTGTTTCTTCAGCTCCTGTTTTGCCAAGTGCTGATTGGCACTTCTGCGTGTTAGATGAAAAAACCTATGGCCTAATGAACCAGATTCACCCTAGTTTGTCCCAGCTGTGTGTCACAGGCAGGTCACTTAACCTCTCTGAGCTTCAGCGTTTGTAAAAAAAACAAAAACAAAAACAAAAACAAAAAGTCTCTTCTAAGGTTGGAGGGAGGGCTGGACGAGAAAGGAAATCCTATGATTTCCGCTGGGCTTGGCACAGCAGAATGCTAGCGAGCAGCTGTCATTGGGGCTGGAAATGCCACTGGAAGCACCTACTGTGCACACACGGAGGGACAGGGGACATGTGCTATCCATTTTGTATATGGGTACACCGCCGCTGTCTTCAGACACACGAGAGAGGGCACCTGATCCCATTACAGATGGTTGTGATCCACCGTGTGGTTGCTGGGAATTGAACCCAGGACCTCTGGAAGAGCAGTCGGTGCTCTTAACCACTGAGCCATCTCTCCAGCCTGGGCTATTCATTTTGAATCAACTTCCCAAGACACCAGTGAGATTGAAGCTGTTGTCCTCTACTGCAGGAAGAGGAAACTGGGGGCTGGTTCAGTAGTTAAGAGCACTGGCTGCTCTCCCAGAGGACCCAAGTTTAATCCTCAGCACCCATTGTATTCTGCTACCCCTGACCAATCTCTCCCCTTCCAAGGCTCAGTTTATTATATGTGTACCAGTGTCTCACCTGCATCTGTTTGTGCACCACATGCATGCCTGGCTCCTGTGGAGGCCAGAAGTGGACGTCGGGTCCCCTGGATATGGAACAGGTGGCTGTGAGCCTCCAGGTCTGCATTGTTCACAGACCCCATGTGGTCACTCTCAGTCCTATTCCATTAAAGGCCACACTAATGTGTTTCCAACTGAGAGCAAGAGGACACCTACTGTGTGCCTGGTCTCATGCTAGCCTCTTACCCAATAACTAGACCAATGATTAGATAGGAAGAGCAAGACCCATCTATCTACCCACACATCTACCTACCAACTCATCCTCCTACTTACTTACCCATCCACCCGACCATTGCCTTTCCATCCATCCATCCATCCATCCATCCATCCATCCACCCACCTACTTATCCATCCATCCATCCGTCCATCCACCCATCCACCTAACTACTCATCATCTCCATCTATCTATCCACCCACCCATCCACCTAACTACTTATCCATCCATCTAGCCATCCATCCATCTATCCATCCATCCATCCATCCATCCATCCATCCATCCATCCATCCATCCATCCACCTAAGTACCCATCCATCCATCCATCCATCCATCCATCCATCCATCCATCCATCCACCTAAGTACCCATCCATCCATCCATCCATCATCTATACACTACTCTGTCCCTCCCCGTTTTGACTTCTATTTTTACACTGAAACAGCCCAGCTCTCCAACAGGGATCCCCAACAGCTCTGAGCCTCTGCAAACATGTACAAGCAACTGATAGGGAACCGTCCTCCCCAGCCGGGCCTCTTCTCCCCTTCACTGCTGGCGGCAGCTGCAGCCAGACATGTGGAAGCCATTACCAGCATCCCGTCTGATTTCATCTCCCTTGTGTGTAGCTTAACGCTGTGGATTCCAAGGAATGTTGGCCAAGTTCCTTGGCAGAGGGAGAGCCACAGGAATGAGGAGCACTCTCGCGTCCGCCTCATCTGCAGACAGGCCTCTTCACGTCCCAGCTTTAGGAGCAGCGGGTGCAACCCCCAGGAGTATGGGGAAGACTCCCCCAACTAGAGCAACTTAGAAATCAGCCTAGACTCAGACTTATCCAGATGGTGCTGCTTCTCTGTGCCTCAGTTTCCCTATCGGTAAAGCAGGAATCATAATGGTAAACATATGTGCCCTCCTACCCTTGACTCGAAGGGCTGACGCTGGGTGGTTGCCTAAATCCTTGCACGGCTATTTGAGAAACTGCATTCTTTCCTGCCCAGCCCTCAAGCCTGCTTTTCCGTGCAACCCAGCCTAGGCAGTCGTTCAGGAAAAGCTGTCGCCTGCCAGAAGCCCTGAGCAGTCACCTCACGTGCCCGTGCCTCAGCTTCCCCAGCCGTCTGCTGCATACTCTTTAGCTATCCCTGTATTGTCCAGTCCTGCCAGCTGTGGCCACTCACATAGAGCATCCGGTTGGCTGGCCAGCATGCACATCCTGTCTGAAAAACCAAGTGGAGAGTGTGCGTGAGTAATGAAAGCCAGGTTTCACACAGATGCATGAGTGCACACACGCACGCACACACACACACGCACGCACATTCACATGCACACACACATGCACACACATGCACACACATGCATACACATAGACACGCACACACACACATGCACACACACATGCACACACATGCATACACACATGCATACACACATGCACACACATGCACACACACGCACACACACACATTCACATGCACACACACATGCACACACATGCATACACATAGACACGCACGCACATTCACATGCACACACACATGCACACACATGCATACACATAGACACGCACGCACACACACGCACACACACATTCACATGCACACACACATGCACACACGCACACACACACACACATTCACATGCACACACATGCACACACATGCATACACATATACACGCACGCACATTCACATGCACACACACATGCACACACGCACGCACACACACACATTCACATGCACACACATGCACACACATGCATACACATATACACGCACGCACATTCACATGCACACACACATGCACACACGCACGCACACACACACATTCACATGCACACACACATGCACACACATGCATACACATATACACGCACGCACACACATGCACACTCAGACACACACTCAAATGCATGCACATCCTGTCTGAAAAACCAAGTGGAGAGTGTGCATGAGTAATGAAAGCCAGGTTTCACACAGATGCATGAGTGCACACACGCACGCACACACACGCACACACACATTCACATGCACACACACATGCACACACATGCATACACATAGACACGCACGCACATTCACATGCACACACACATGCACACACGCACGCACGCACACACACGCACACACATTCACATGCACACACACACATGCACACACATGCATACACATATACACGCACGCACACACATGCACACTCAGACACACACTCAAATGCATGCACACAAATGGACATGCATATATGCACACACACACGGAAGCACACAGATGCATACACACACACACATTCACGGATGCACACACAGACACAAAAACCACATACACATGGACATACACGGACACCTATGCATTCACAAATACACTTCCTTTCCACTCTCTTCTCCAAGGTTCCCCTGTGTGTCTGTCACCACCACACCCCATCCCTGTATTGTCCAGCCCTGCCAGCTGTGGCCACTCACATAAAGCATCCAGTTGGCTGGCCAGCATGCACATCCTGTCTGAAAAACCAAGTGGAGAGTGTGCGTGAGTAATGAAAGCCAGGTTTCACACAGATACATGAGTGCACACACGCACGCACACACACGCACACACACATTCACATGCACACACACATGCACACACATGCATACACATAGACACGCACGCACATTCACATGCACACACACATGCACACACGCACGCACACACACACATGCACACACATGCATACACATATACACGCACACACATTCACATGCACACACACATGCACACACATGCATACACATAGACACGCACGCACACACATGCACACTCAGACACACACTCAAATGCATGCACACAAATGGACATGCATATATGCACACACACACGGAAGCACACAGATGCATACACACACACGCATTCACGGATGCACACACAGACACAAAAACCACATACACATGGACATACACGGACACCTGTGCATTCACAAATACACTTCCTTTCCACTCTCTTCTCCAAGGTTCCCCTGTGTGTCTGTCACCACCACACCCCATCCCTGTATTGCTGTCTTCAGTGACTGCAGAAGTTTGCCTAGGTGGCTCCTCTCAGCCTCCACTGAGCTCACATTTCATGTGCTTCTTCCTACTGCTGTGCACCCTCCTGGGAGTGGGGGAGACAGGAAGACAGAATGGAGAGGTGGGCTACATGTCCTCCTAGAGTAGAGCCCCCTCTGGCTGGTCTGCCTGCAGCTCTCAGGGATAGCCTGACAATCTGATTTTTCAGATGGACTGTGGGAGGGGAGAAGGAGTTGGAGCTGGACTGGCGGTACCTTGTGGAGTCTGTAGTATGGGGTGTCTGTCTGTGTCTGGATGTTTATCTGTGTGTAAGTTTGTGTGTATCTGTGTTTGTGTATGGTTATGTGTGTGTGTGTGTGTGTATGGATTGTCAGTGTGTACATCTATTTTATGTGTCAGTCTCGGTGTGTGTGTGTGTCCATGTGTGTCAGTCTCTCTGTGTGTTTGTGTGTGTGTCAGTCTCTGTGTTTCTGTATGTGTATCAGTTTCTGCATGTGTTTGTATGTGTTTGTGTGTGTGTCGGTCTGTGTGTGTGTGTTTGTGTGTGTGTCAGTCTCTGTGTATGTTTGTGTATGTTAGTCTCTGTGTGTCTGTCAGTCTGTATCTCTCTCTCTATATATATATATGTGTGTGTGTGTATGTGTGTGTGTGTGTGTGGTGTCTGTATGTGTGTAAGTCTGTGTGTGTGTTGTGTATGTATGTGTGTAAGTCTGTGGTGTGTGTATATGCACACACATGCACGCTTGTGTTGTTTCCACCTTCCTCTCAGCTGGACCCAGCTGGAGGGGGAGTGAAGAGCTTCTTAAATCTCAGCTATCCACTCCTCTGCCTGTGGAAGTTGCTGCTGTGTGTGTGACTCTAATGAAGGGACAGAGTGGCCCAGATCTGAGCATCTGCATGTGCTACTCAGCCAGTCACACCCGCTTCCACCTCTGCCCTCTGCCCTCTGCCCTCTGCCCTCCGACCCCCACCCCAGCAGCTTGAGCCCCATCTGGCACCCCAGATGAGGTAGGAGAGCCTTCTGCCCACCTCAGAGCTCCTACACAGGCAACTCCTCAGGCTGTAGCTCTCAGGCTTCCAGAACTCTCTCACTGTTTGTCTTCTCCACCAACTCTGACTGCAGATTCTGAGTTTTATGTCCTGTCTCTCTTCCTCAACTTCCCTATGGTTTTCTCTGTGTCTCCCTGGCCCAGCCTCTGTCCTTCTGTCTGTCTCTCCACTATGTCCACCTTTTTCCAGGATGCAATCAGGATTCCACCCTTTCAGGGTTACCACCAAGACTGCAGGGGTGTGGCTCTGTGACATCTTCCACCAAGTGACCAGCTGTGTCTGTGCTGACCTGTAGCCACCTTTTCCTAAACCCTGTGTTCTCTGAGCTTCCATAGCTAGAGCACACATTCCCCTGAACCCCGACTCCTGAGCCCCCAACCCCTGACTCCTAACACTGACCCTTAACTCCCCACCCTCCACCGGTTCCTATATACAGGTTCCTCAAGATAGCACCAGACAGCGAAAGCTGCTAGCCTTCCTCTGAGCCCAGCCATTTCTCTGCTGCTGAGCAGCCATTCCCGGGAGTCTCCAGGCCTGGGATTCGAGGGCCCCATGGTTGGCAGCCCAGAGTCACAGCATTGTTCTTTGCCCCAGCCCAAACTTTCAGGACTCACCACTTTGAGTTGCTGTTTTCCTGTAAGACTTGCCCACATGCAAATGTGCCCCAACCCCTTTTTCTCAACTCCACCCCTCTTTCCCATCTGTTCTCTTGCTTGATGCTCAGAAGGCTCCCAGGCCAGACTGGGACTCAGCAAGTGTAGGCCAAGACCTCCCCGCACTGCCTCCTGCAGACTTGGCTCCCTAGACTTAAGGAGAGAAATTAACAAGAACATCCAGTCTTCAAACCAGCCAGGGGCGTGCCTGCAGCCTGCTGGGGTGCAGCAGGCATCCTCACTGGGCCCATCCCAGACACTGACGCCCCAGCAGGCCATTCATCATAGCTCCTGAACACCCCTCCCCCCATGTAAGGAGGGGACAACCGAGTATCGCTACACTCCTGGCTCCGCCCACTCCCCAGCTCCTCTGCTGCCGGGTTCACGGATGGGCGGCCCCCCTGCTCTTGGCGCCCGCTCAAGCTGCCTGGTGAACTAAATTGATTTTTTATCGTTGCTCTGGAGCGAGCTTAATGAATCTGTTAGTGACGGCTGCCTGCCCCAAAAGCCTCTCAGTGCCCGCGCCACCAGAACGGCTCTTCTTGCGAAGGAGGGGGCGTTATTTAAGGCTCAGCCTGGGCTCTGGAGAACAGCCGGGGCAGGCATCGGCTGAGAGGTTGCCTTCCTCCTGGGGTGCTTCTCATGGTGGGAAGGGCTTGCAATGGGGCGGGAGGTAGCAAAGCAACCAGGAAAGATGGAAAGAGTTTGCTTTGCCATGTGTGCTGGGGACCAATAGTTCATCCACCCACCATCATTGGTTTATCTGTCTGTCCGTATGTCCATCCATACACCCAACTATGTATTCATACATCCATGCATTCTTATGCGTATCCATTCATCCACACACCCACCGGCCCATGAATTCAAACACCATCCACTCCCCGACCTACTTAACCCTTCTACCCTTATGTCTATCAATGTGTCTGTCTGTCCATGCCCACCCCATCCATTCATTTCTCCATCCATCCTCCCTTACAAGCCTATCCTCTGTATCTTTCTGTCCATCTGTCCATCTGTCCATTCATCTGTCTGTCTGTTCGTCTTCCTTGAATCTGTTGCTCATTTGTTTTATTGTAAGGACAACTCATTATGAAGCCATCATGCTTACTTTGGCTCACAGGGTCGCACAGGCTGTCCCAGATGCCACAACTGCTTTCCTGACTCCGTTCCTGTCCATGACACCATGACTTTGTAAACGTTCCCAAGGTCCTGTGTACCCAAGACTGCTCCCTGAGACGACTAACACTTTTCCTCCACTTTAATGGCCATGTCTTTTCTTCACAGGCCTCTGGTCAAGGTTTATACTCCAGACACTGCCTGTGACTGCTTCTGACTTGGGCCAGCACCTCCCTGTTTCTGTTTCTCATTTTGGTGACTTCTCATTCTTTGCTCTCAATGAGCTATTGGTTGGGTGACCTGTTTTCCCTTGTCTTCTGCTGTGATGGCTTTGCAGTGGCCAGAGTATTTGGATCCTATCTGCTCTGGGAGACCTCTCAGTCAGGTGCTTTGCCACACACCTGTAGATCGTGAGTTCGAGGCCAGCCTGGGCTACAAGAGAGAGACCCTGTCTTAACCAAGAGTCCTTGTCCCTCAGAGTCATACACAGCCAAGTTGAAGGTTGTGTGGCAAGGCATGTGCTGGGCAGTTCATTCATGGAGTTGGAAGGTGAAGCAGCACTGTCTTCCTAAAGCCTGGGAAATGCAGGTCCCCAGCCTGAGGTTGCTCCCTAGGCAAGACAGGCTAGGCAGGTCCAGATTCAGATGCAAAACTTCATTAAAAAAATTGTTTTGATGACAATGGGCAGTTAATGACACCAGGGAGAGGAAGGCATTTGGCAGCGCAGAAACAAAGACATGAATCACGGAGGCGGCAGGAAGCGGATAGATGTGTGTACCTGAAATTAAACAAGAGAAAAAAATCAGTGTGACTAAAGAGATCATAAATGAAATTAAAACCTAGCTGGTGAACGGATGAGCTTCAACACATAAAAAAAAATACGCTTAGTGCCCACCGTGTAGATACATTTCAAAACCCGCTCACATATCAGGTGGAGACAGTAATGCTTTCAATGAAGGACCTTCCCAGGAGAAGGCCTGCAAATGACCACAGAGATGCAGACAGCTCCAGGGCAGGTGACCCCTGCCCCCCCACCGTGGCTGACTTTACAATGGTGGCTTCAACACAGGGGCTTGATGAGTGGGGTTTGGTGTTGCCCGGAAAGAGAGGAGGTGGGTACTGAACCTCTAAAGTCAGGGAGCTCCTCTCTTGGAAGACATTTGCTCACCTAATGAATGGTCCAGGCCACCTAAAATGGCTCAGCTGTGCAGGTAGGAGGAACCGAGGTGCATACCCAGAACCCAGGTAAGTAACAGGTATGGTGAGTGAAACACACTTCATCTCGCACTGGTGGGGACAGCTGTGGGCAGAGCTGTCAGCCTAGCCAGACTGCTGAGCTTCAGACCCATCCTGTCTCATACAAGTAATGGCAGAAAGCAGTAGTTATGGTACCCCAATCTCTTCCCGGGCCTCCATGAACATGAGTGCACACAAACACCCAAAAGCACACGTGCACATACCCAAACGACACACGCTACCCCCACCTTCAATACCCCAGACTTCATATTCATGGGCCATGACCCCGGGATCCTACACTGTGGGATCTCAGATCCAGACAGAATCAGAGCCATCCTGAACATCCAGGGTCTGCTACGCCCTGGGCGTGGGGCGGGATTCTGAAACACACACCATGGATTCAAACCCTATACAGCCAGAGAATGTCACACACAACACCTCATTTCCGAATGGCTTTGAGGTGAGTGACGTCTGTCTAACACTGCAGCAAAGCAGAAATGACAGAGAGACTCCTTTAAGAGTCTTTAACTCTCCAGCAGCAGAGTCTGGGAAGGGTTAATACCCCCCTTTTTTTCTGCTGATTTCTGTATTGTTCTCCTATTTCTTTAGCTTGGGGTATGTTCCTCCTGCTGTTTGAAGAGATGAAGCTTTTCTATATAACCCAGAATGCCTCGAACCTTGTTATGTACCTGACTGGACTTCTCCCCATGTTCCTTTTACCTCAGCAACCTGGGAGCCGGAGATTTCAAACACAAGACTCCATGCTTGGCGAAGGACTAGTCAAAGACACACTTCCTTTTTGGAGTCCCCGTTTGTTCAATTGCTATTAAATGGCTAGCAATTGACCAGGCCAACCAGTCCCGATTTTTTCAATCCTTGGAATGAAATCTAGGACTTTGTGCCAGCCAGGCAAGGGCTCTACCACTGAGCCACAAGCCTACCCCACATTTAATACTTTCATTAAATCGAAACCTTTCAATAAAATCCCACAATATTTTTATAAAGTTTCCCTCAATTTGGGGCCATCTGGTGAAGGAGGAACCCCAAGGGCATGCGCTGCTCAGGTGAAGTTTTCCAGCTCCTGGCCAGTGTGGCAACTGTCACAGCCCTGCGTGGAGTAACCTCAGGGCCGGGAGTGCTCACCTTGCAAGCAGAAAGGTCTGAGTTTCATACTCAGCTGCACATAGTAAAGAGCTTTGCTTTTCTCTGTCCTGGGCATGCTCTGTGTAGGATAACAGGGAAATCTGGTTGCAAACCACTAAATGCCAGTGGCTCCCTCATGGGACGCAAACTCAATCCAAAAATGCTCCCCAAATGTATCATTAGGGTGCACCAAGTGTTCCACCTTGGAAGACACTGGTGTCAAGGAAGAAATGGTGTGTGTGTGTGTGTGTGTGTGTGTGTGTGTGTGAGCATTTCCTCTGCTCACACTGGGGACACCACACCTGTCTGTTTAACTTTTCACCCAAGGGTACTTCCAAATGCTCACTATGCCTTGTGGCCCCCAGAGACCCATCCAAGGCCCATTTGATTGTCTGAAGGGCATCTCTAAGGTTGTCTCCCGATCCCATCCAGTGATAAGGACCATGTGCACTCTGAGAACGGTGCCTCGTCATCCCAACTCTGCCTGGGAAGAAGCCGCAGGTCTACAGAGCCAAGCACTACAGGAGCCAGCATTCCGGATCCTGTGGAGGAGCTGCTCTGGGCTTCCAGGGAGTGATGTGTGAACAGGAAGGTGACCCTTCCTGCAGGGGTCGGGGGTCAAGGTGGCCGGCTGGGTACCCACGTACAGTCCTTTCCATGAGCGCGTGGCATTATCATTTATTTGTGAGGCACTGACTGGTTAAGGAGCATTTGAGAATGATGCAGTTACAAGCAAAACAAAAAGGAAAAACAGAACCAAGTTTGGGGAAGAGAGGTCGAAGGTGTTGCAGGGTGGGGGGCTTCCATCCAGAGCTAAAGCCCAGGGAAGAGACTGATGCTGGATCCCGGCCATGGTGAGGCCGCCACTGCAGGAGGGAGCTGCCCTGTGGAGAAGGTGATGGACAGACCTAGCCAGGGCTGGCTGCACGAATCTGGAAGCAGCAGCAAGCAGAGGGGTCCTAGTCTTACTCTGCTGCTCCCCACAAGCTCATCATGGGTGCCCGGAAGCAGAAGCACTCACTCTGAAAAGCCAGAGACAAAGAAGCCACAGAGACGAGGAGGCAAATGGGGGACAGCCGTGTGCAGGTCCGGCAAACACAGCAGCCCTACAAAGACCCTCTACACGCACCACACACGTGACAAAGTAAAGCTGCAGACAGTATGGTAACTCCACCAAAGCCTCGCAGGCAGGAGAGACAGCTCACCTGAACCTCAAGACCGGCTTTGGAGTGTGGAGGACCTAGGCTAAATCTCTACCCTGACACTTAGAGTCACCACTTAATGGTTACCTTGTGCCTCTAAAGCGGGCTTAGCGACTCCGCGGGCTGCGGAGGAAGATGGGGCACGTAGAATGAGGGAAGCGTTGGGTGCTGATCACTGACTCAGACAAGACCTCCCCCCAACTCCCGGCAGTTATTAACTAGCGTCAGGCTCTGCATTATGTATGGGGCAATTTGTCTGCCTCTCCCTCCACCCGCAGCATCGATCCCCACGCTCGGCGGCCTCATTGAGATGCAGGGCCACAGCCCTGGGACTCCATCCCAGTGTCTGCTCAATAGCTTATATTTTTAATTTGTCAATAATCTGTTCAGACCTTGGACTGAGCCCCGTGGAAGGCTCAGCAGGATTGCTGCACAGGGAGGGGGTGTTGCCTGCCCGACGGGAGGGAGGGGACGGTGACCCCTGCATCGAAGCAAACCTGACTGAGGATGAGGAACAAAAGGGGACCCAACCAGATGCTGGAGATCAAGGGAGCCACAGGCTGGGTGTGCACACCGGCCTATGTCTCCCCCTTTCTCAATCCCAGCTCAGGTGCAGATGAACTTGACCAGGACGCAAAGCCCTTTGGACACCCTGTTCCACATTTGTGAAGAGTGTGAAGGGCAGTAGGGCGATCTGGTGCATTTCTTCAGAATGACCCTCAGCACACAGAGGGATGTGATGCTTATTAACTATTCCATCGTCACTAAACATTTTCTTTTAAAAAGGTTTTCTAACGGTCCAGCGAGAAAGACAGTCAGCAGTGAGCCATCAGTGGGGCTGCAGAAGAGAAGCTTCTTTTCCCAACTCAGGAATGCCTGAGGAAACAGAAGCTCGGAGATGGTAAAGGCCTGGCCCAAGGTCACCCAGCAGGGCCATGCAGTTCAAGTACTCAGTCAGAACGGAACTTCAATCACATATGTCAGAATCCTCAACACAGGACAGGACAAAGCCCCTCATTCTTTACTGGTATTTTTGTGCTTCGTTCTGCGACAGCACTGGATGTTGTGGGGAGGTGCAGGAGGCCTCCCCCCTCCATTTCACTCTGGCATACTCCCCCCCCCACCCCATGGAAGGAAGACACTAGGAGAGGCCTCAGAGCTAGAAGGACATCTAAGGATGGATGTAGCTTTCCTCTAAGAAACAGAATCCTGTGCAGGATCAGGACTGCCCAGATCAGCTCATGATTTGAATATGCCACAGAAGGCCATTTTGGCTGCTGGAGCCCACAACTTCCTACCTCTCACATCACCTTATGCTAGACACCTGTCCCCACGGTGTGATGTGTCTCTTCCTGCAGGATTCACCATTGGCTACAGGAGAAAATGTAAGGTTGGCCATTCTGCAAGGTCCTAGAGGCCAGGTCCCTGCGCATGTGGGAAGTAGCCAAACCCAGAGGCTGTGACATTTCTCCCACCTCCTGGCTGTGTAGTCTGAGGTGAGCCCACCAGCCAGCTGAGTGCCACAGAATCTGAGCCACTGGGGAGTCAGAGAGGAGAGACTATCTCAGTCCCTCACTCTGCCCCGCTGTTTCCCAAGCTGATTACTGCACAGGCTCCAGAGAACTGCAGTCACACTGCCTCTCCCTTCTTCAGCCTGGGGACCCCAGGAGCCTGGAGACATTAGCTTCTGTCTCTAGAGACCTTTCCCCCAGAGTCTATGTCTGTTGATAGCTGTATTTCCTCTAGAGAGCTCTCTGGCGCTGGCAGAATCCCCATGTGCACATACGTCGGAGTCTACAAATGCCCTTGAGACTCCTTCAGCACCAGGGGTGCTCTCATGAGTGAATGTGGGTGCTCTACAACACCCGATGTTTGAGAGCCCCTGTAACCACTGCACCCAGTCCTTCCCCACTGAGCAGACTGGAAACTGAGGCAGGGCAGCTTGAGAGATGACTGCTCAAAGAAAGATGGGGCAGATGATATGTGGACAGCCTTCATTATTCACAATCTACCAGTCTCCCTAGGAACACGTGGGCTTGGGGAACCTCAGAAAACTACTGTGACCCTTAGGGCTCTAGAGGACACGGGATGGATGGATTCTCAACCGTCTCCTTCCCTGGGATGGATGTGGGTGCTGGTAAGGAGAAGTGAGTCCCCGGCCAGTGTGCCGCACTGTGAACACAGATGGTTCACAGTTTCACTGTATAAATCTAACTCTGCCACCAGCCTTGTTGACTCAGATGAAATCAGGATTCGGCTAGGTCATCACTATCACCTTCTGCCCGTCCCCACTCTCCTCCTCCCTCTCTTCCCCTTCCTCTTCATCCCCATCCTCTGCTTCCTCCTCTTCCTCCTTTCCTTGCCCTTCATCCCCTCCTCCCCTTACTTCAGCTCCTGGTCTTTGAAGCCTTGCAGTTGCCTCAGCCAAACTTCCCAAGAAGTGCAGGAGGTGGTATCGTTGTCCTGCATCCTGTGTCTTGCACATCCTGATGATTCTGAGAGAGGCCCGGGGCTTGCACAAGAGAATCCCCACCCCACGCCCTGTCCCACATCCGTCCTGTGGAGGGGCCTCACCAACCCCCAGCTCCACAGAACTCAAATCTGGTTTTCTCAGAGGCTGTGATCGGCTTCACAGAGCAGCCATTTTTTGAACAGGAGCAGGGAGCTTGTGGTTGGCATCCCCACGGGGGCTGGTCTTTCTGTTCTCCCTGCTCAGGGGTGAGGACAGCAGGTTGGTTTGCCGGGAGCACTGGGATGTGAAATGAGTCAGAGTACAAATGAGGGAGGGGAATTCAGTGTGTCTGGGTTTCTCTGTGGCTGGAGTTTATTCATGCGGGAAGTGAGTTGAGTCTACAGATTTCCCATGGGGCTCAGAGTGTCAGCTGGCCTGGTGACAGGCAGCCCTGGGGCAGGGCTAAGCGAAGGGTAGAAATGCTAAGCCTTGTGGCGGCCCAGAGTCTCTCCCTCTCCAAGGTAACATTCTATTGGCTGTGTGGCCTGGGGCAGGCCGCTGCCCACTCTGAGCTTCAATTCCTCTACTAGATAAGCAAACCCTTGGAGCTGAGAAAGGCAGGACTACTGTCATGTTGATAAAACAATAACTAGTTATGAGAGTGCCCACGGCGCTGGTTTTAAAACACCCAACCCCGGAGGCCTTTGCTGCAAACCCATGTCTAAAACCCCAGTCATTGCTTCAGCCTTCAGGACTATTTTTAAGTTTCTAGAGACTACAGTTTCTCACACCAGGTCCTATCCAGCCCTTCTGTAGCAGAGTAGCCGTCAGTGGAGAAACTCTGGGAAGGATGATCCCTCTGGGTCAGACTCACACCCAGGGCCACTAGCAGCGATGATGGGTGCAGAGATCTCTGTCCAGGGTGCTGAAACGGAAGCCCTCCAGGCTGGGGCTGTGCCAGCGTCTTGGTTTCGCTGCTTGTACCATGATCTCTCTCCTCACATCTCTCCCTCATGCCTTCCTGTTCTGTTCTTCTCTTTCTCTTCTTTCTCTCCTGCTTTCCCCTTCCCTCTCCACTTACCTGTCTCTTCTGTCTCTCCTTCACTATCTTCTCCTCTACCTTCCCCATCCTCTTGATCTCTGTCTGCCCAGATGCCTGACTTCTGTTCACCCCAGATTTCTTCTGCCATCTTGGGAGAGACACCTCCAGCCAGAGTCCTTTTTGTCTTCTTTCGTCCACCCTTTGCAGACATCATTGTCCCCATCGTGTCTCCAGTTGGAGATCCAGAATGCCCCCTTCTTCCACTCTCCTCTGTAGGAGAAGCTCCTGTGGAAGAAGGCCACCTGGCATTCAGCTAGGCAACAGATCCACACCTAACCCCTCAGCTGAAGGTCTTCTCACTGACCTCATGTCTCATTAACTCATTCATGGGCCAGAGTGAGCACAGCAACCAGGGAGCAGAGCATCCAGAGAGCAGAGCATCCAGGGAGCACAGCATCCAGGGAGCTCAATGTCGAAGGAGCACAGCAACCAGGGAGCACAGCATCCAGAGAGCACAGCATCCAGGGAGCATGGCATCCATGGAGCACAGCATCCAGGGAGCACAGCATCCAGGGAGCAGAGCATCCAAGGAGCACAGCATCCAGGGAGCACAGCATCCAGGGAGCACAACGTTGAAGGAGCACAGCAACCAGGGAGCACAGCATCCAAGGAGCACAGCATCCAGGGAGCACAGCATCCAGGGAGCACAACATCGAAGGAGCACAGCAACCAGGGAGCACAGCATCCAGAGAGCACAGCATCCAGGGAGCATGGCATCCATGGAGCACAGCAGCTAGGGAGCATAGCAGCCAAGGGCATAGCAGCTAAGGAGCATAACAGCCAGGGAGCAAAACAGCCAGGAGCATAGCAGCTAGGGAACACAGCATCCAAGGATCACAGCAGCCAGGAAGACAGGGCAGTCTCCCTTCTTCCTAGAGACAGGAAACAGGAAAAAGGGTCAAACACTGGTCTTGTCTTTGTTAGGATGGTAAGAGCTAAAGCTCTGGGCTGAGACTACCTTGGTAGGAGTGAGGGTGTTTTAGGTTTGAATGCAAGTGTGTGGGACTGACACATAGATTCAGACCTGAATGGGGAAGGAACTCTCCAGATAAGGGACTCAGAGGGTGTGAGCTGAGATTCAGCTAGCACCAAGTACCCCTGGTGTGGGAAAGGGAGGGAAAAGGATGAGCTCAGGACGGGGAGCTGGACCTGACCTCTCAGAGCAGGAGGGAGGGCCTCCCTTTGGGGCTGTCAGCGGACTTAAATGGTCCTTTGTCCCCACTGAGACCTGAGTGGGAGGACACAAGGCTATGAGTTGTCTAGAATCATCCTGTGACCTTCCTTCCCCAGCAATCTCCAACACTACCAGGGAATCAACAAGTCTAATTTGTCTAACCTGGCATAAGACCTGACCTGTCAGAAGACCTGACCATCGGCTTTTCTTATAGAATGGTGGCTGGTGTCCTCTTAGCACCAAAACCACTGTTTCCACGACCACCACCACCACCATTACACTATCATCATCATTCCATTAACATCTAGAAGATCTTTCACAACCTTGTTAAAAAAAATTCAAGATAGACACAGCAACTAGCCTGGGGTCACACAACCAACACGCCCTAGTCTGCATCCTCAACCACCAAGTTGTAGCAACTCCACCTAACTATGCCTGAAGTCTAGACACCAACCTGGGCCAGGCACTGGGCAGGGCTCTCGTCCAGTTGTTGAATGAGGCTCTGCCCTGCATGATTTTAGAAAGGCTTGGCTCTCACTGCACAGATGAAAAACACCAATTTCCCCAAAGCCAGGAGAAAGAAGACTCTCGTTCTGTCCAAGCTGCACATTTTGGCAATATCCCATCATTGCTCAACTTTGGGGTATCCACATGAAAGGCTCATGGGCTCGAAGCATGGTTTCCAAATCGTGTCACTGTTGAGAGGTGTGTATTCCAGAGGGTACTGGCCTCACCGGTGGACCTCCTGAAGTCCGTGACTGAATGGTCCAAGAGGAGGTAGAACCTGGATGGAAGGAGTGGGTCTCAGTGAACCCCTAGAAGGGGGTGTTTGGCTAACTATCCCTTATCCTCCTCTCCCTCTCTCCCCCTCTCCTTCTCTCACTCCCACTCCTCCTTCTTCTTCCTTTCCCTCTCCCCCACCTCTTCCCTCCCCCTCCCATCTCTCTTAGTGCATGTTACTTTTCCAAGTGCTGTAACAGAATTCTTTAAGAAATGTAACTTATAAAACAAAGTATTTAATTACACATATGGAATCTACTATACCAAGCAAAGGCATGACAGCAGGAATAGTCGAGGGTTCACATCTTGACCCACAAACAGGAGATAGAGAGTATACTAGGAATGGCTCCATTCTTACAAAATCTCAAGCCTGCCCCAAATGACACACATCCTCCAACAAGACCACACCCCCTAATCCTTCCCAAACAGGTCCACCAACTGAAGACCAAGTATAGCAATATGGAAACCTATAGGAGCCATTCTCATTCGAACACTACATCCATCCCATAGGCTTGTAGCTATAGCATAATGTAAAATGCATTTACTCTGACTTCAAAAGTCCTCTTGCTCTTTCAGTCTCAATGCTGTTTAAAAGTCCAAAATCTCTTCTGACACTCAAGGCAATCTCCGAATTCACCCTGTCTATAAAACCAAATTAGATATTTCCAAATACAAGGCCACAGAATATGCATTTCATTCCTGTGTTGGCTACTTTCATATCAACTTGTTAAAGCCACCTGAAGAGGGAACTTAATTAAGAAAATGCCCTACGAGCTTTGCCTACAACCCGATCTTACGGAGGCGTTTTCTCTACTGAGGGTTCCTCTTTTTGGATGACTCTAGTGTGTGTCAAGTTGACATAGAGCAATCCAACACAGTCAACCCCTTCTCAACTTGACGCACAAACACATCCCTGCCCAAGCCATAACCTTTTCTACTCATTTATCCCCCAAAACAGCACATTGATCTCAATATCACACGTAAAACTTTTCCAACTTTTAAAAGTCCTACAGCCATTAAAAAGAAATCAAACACTTACAAGTCTAAAGTCTTTTTTGAAATATTAAAAAAACCTCTGTAAAAATCCAAAGTCTCTCAACCATGGGCTCCTGTAAAAGAATATATATATATATATATATATATATATATATATATATATATATATATATATATTCTTATTCTAAGAGGGACGAACAGAGTATAAACACAATCTGAATAAAGCAAAAACCAAACCCCAACAGTACAAAGCTAAGTGTCACACTACTGGGACCCACGCATGATTTTCTGGGATCCTCCAAGGGACTTGGTTCACCTCCCTAGCTCCTCCCTCTGGGGCAAACAGTGCATCTTCTAGGCTCAGAAGTGCCCGTAGTGGTCATTCCATGACACTGGCTTCTCCAAAATGCTGGACCCTCTCCTGTAGCTGGGCTGCACTCTCACCCACAGCCTCTCCTGAGCTGTCCTCATGGTGCCAATCCTCAGTGTCTTTGTATGGCCCTTCAGTCCTGGACTTTCAACTGCCACTGAGGCTGTACCTTCATCGATGACCTCTCCTGGATTTTCACAGTGCTGAGCCTCAGCTGCTCTCCATGACCCCTTCATGCCTTGAAAGTTGGGTGGCTCTTACACATCACCGAGTTTGGCTGCCAGCACAAGGTACAACCTAGGTCACCTCTAGAATAAAGCTTCTGTGTGTTGGCCCTATGGAAACACTTCCCAGATGATGTCAACTCAACAATGTTGGTCCCAAATTGCTTATTTCTCAGCTCCAGAGGACTAGCATCAATTGTCTCAGCAAAGCACAGATTTCAGTATAATGATGCTGGTCTCTTGTTAATCACAGCTGGTTCTTCAGCCCCAGCTGACCAGAATCTTATAATCTGCATTGAATTTCTTTTTTAAAGAAATGGCCCCAATAGAGTCTTTAGACTTCCTTCTGAACTTCATAATCCAGGGCTTCTATTGTTTGTATCTCACTCAACACTCTTACCTCCCACATTGCCCCAAGAGCTAACACCAAGTGTTGAATACTTTGTGGCTTTTCCAGGCTGATTTTGCAGTGTCCTTCTATAATCTTCCTCAAAACATATGGTTAAGTCTGCACCGTCAATACCCCATGATTCCCAGTTGAGAAAAATGCCTCTTATAAGATCAAGCTGTAGGTAAGTCTGTAGGGCATTTTCTTATTAGTAATTGATGTGCAAGGGCTCAGCCTGGGTTCTATAAGAAAGCAGACTGAACAAGCTTTGAGTATCAGGCAAGTAAGCAGCACCCTCCAAGGCCTCTGCATCAGCTCCTGCCTCCAGGTCCCTGCTGTTAAGTTACGTCTTGGTGGGCGTTTGGACAGAGTTCACATGCAGGTACAGCATGAGCCAATGCTGGTGGACAAAGAGAACACCAGCGGACAACTTCCTAGTCTAGAAATGGGAAAGATGGGTCAGTGGTTAGGAGCACTGACTGCTCTTCCAGAAGTCCTGAGTTCAATTCCCAGCAACCACATGGTGGGCTCACAACCATCTGTAATGGGTCTGATGCCCTCTTCTGGTGTCTCTGAAGACAGCTACAGTGTACTCACATAAATAAAATAAACAAGTTGATCTTCAAAAAGAAAGAAATGGGATGTTGCCATGCAGACTCTTCCCCCACTCAATTGCTGCAGATAAAACACAGACCAGATCTCTCCACGCCCCTCCCCAAGCTTGCCTTCTCCTGGTTGCTTTCAATCCTGTCCTGTCCCATGACACTTGGCATCAGTGGCTTGTTCTGTAGCCCCGCAGGGCTGCCAGGATCCTTACATCCAATAAAGTGAAAGGTAAAAAAAAGATAATGTTCTCTCTCAGTCCCTGGGGATTCATTTCAGGTCACCTCTGGGTACCGAACCAAGTGATGTTCAAGTTCCTGCTAGAAAACTGCCCATTGTTTGCAGAGGACCCTCACATACCCTAGTATGCTCTACCTGGTTTCTAGTTAGCTCACCAATCCACCACCTTAGAAACGCTATGAACTGTAGAGGTGAGGGGGTGACAGGGAGAGGGAAAGGTTCTTCATCAGAGTCAACAGTCTGCAGCCAGTTGAATCCACTGGTTCAAGCCCCTGGGAGTGGAGAACTGGCTTGACAGGAAAAGGAAGAAAGCTACGACTGACCACGTCTATAATGCCAGTCTGCGCTCTGGAAGCTGAGGCAGGAGGATGAAGAGTTTGAGGTCAGCCTGTCCAGCATCATCTTCAACCTTTTGGGGAAAAGGAAGACCTGTTAACAGGGGCAAGAAATACCTGTAGGGGACAAGGTGGTGGTGGCAGCATTAATTATGGGAACAAGCCAGGACCCCAACTGAATGTCAGAAACCCAGGCATGGTCGCTACTTAGTATTTTAACCACAAATGTACCATATGCAAGAGCTGCCAAGTACAGTACCTTTACAATTCCCATGATGCTGCTCTTCAGCTCGTTGCTCCAGCAGGCCACCTACCCAGCATGCACACAGTGCTCAGAAGGCCTCAGTACTTTCCCCCACATTCACACAGGTGGAAATAGGCCTGGTCGGAGGCCACTGCTCTTTTGGTGCCTGCACAGAACAGACTATTCTGCCAGTTAGGTGAGGGCCTGAGGAGCCAATCTCCATCAGGTTTACCAGCACGAGTCTCCAGGTTCAACAGCTCAACCCCAGACCTATGAAGCATTAAGATTGAAGCCTTGTCCTTTTTGACTCTGCAGTAGATCTGGGAATGATTCCATGCTGGGGCTGTGGACGAACCTGATAAGTTGTTTTTTTATCTGCTGTAGAACCTGTGGTGTCTCATATAGGGCAGGGGCCATGTAGAGGCCACCAGCCACAACCATTGTTCCTTTCTCAAAGGATAAGGAAGTCACACTGCCTTGCCAGCCTGGAGACAAGGGGCTTGGAGGTGCCTGTGGGAGGGGCCCTGGAAAGGGACAGCTGGGAGGGAGATTAAGGAGATTCGCACGGAATGTATGTGCGTCTGGCGCGTATGGTGCATTTGGCAGGGACAGACTTGGGACGGAGACGCGCCTTCCCGGAAAGATGCGAACGCCATTTGGCATTCCATGTTCTCCCAGCCAGCCCGGCCTTGTCTGCATGCAAATGCCGAGTTGGGGGCGTAGTCTGCAAGGGGAGACTCACATTAACAAAGAACAAAGACTGGCAGCTAGGTGGAAGCCAGGACACCTCCTCCTGAATTCTGCAGCAGGCACCTTAGGCTTCCTGTGTGCCCTGGACCTAAACCTGACATCCAGATATTCATTTTCTAAAAAGGTACCTACCCTTCACACTGGGGTGGTGGACTAGATCAACCTGTAATAATTTATCTTTTCTTTCTTTATTTGTGTGTATTATGTTGTGGCGGTCGCAGAACAACTTGTAGGATTTTTTTTTCTTCCACCGTGTGGGTCTCAGGAATCAAACCCAGGTGGTCAGGCTTGGCAGCAAGCCCCTCTACCCACTGAGCTATTTCTCCAAACCTTCCTTGTTTCTTGGTTTCCGGTTTATAAATAGCCAAGTATGTATTATCTGCTCCTGGTTTTGCCACCTTGGGGTCCCCAGATTGAGAAATCAGCTCTGTGAGATTTCTTCCAGGCAGGTGGCTTTTTATTCATCTTGAGGGGGATCTTCTCTGGGGAGAGAGGAGACAGCCAAGGGCGGAAGTCCAATGTCTCTCTCCAGTCTTGGGGGTCTCGAACACCCTATGAGGGGAAATTGACAGGAAGCAAAAGGGAAAGGTAATAAGGGTGTCAGGCAGCTGCCTCACAACCTCACTGATCCCTGCACAACACACAGACCATCTTCCTCCATGATCTGCCCCCAACCCTAGAACCCCAAGATTCCCTCCTTAGAATCGTGTGAAATAATCCTTTATTGCTCAGAGGCCATGGGATGGCACACTGCAGATTCCTGTCTCTTCCCATGTTAGGCTTGGCAACGCCTGGTTTAAACTTGAGTTCTGGCCCCATAGAACAAAAAGCTATTCCCTTGCTTTTAATAGTTGGGAAAGAAAGCATCCCCTAAGCCCATATGTACAAACACAGGAGAACAGCTTGCACAGGGCTGAGATTTGGACATGTGGCCACTCCGGCAGAGTTGTTGGAGAACGCTTCCCCTCTCTCCAGGTGAATCCAAATGCATGCTGGAGCCCAAGGGAACACCCCTCACTGCTCAGGAGCATTCTGTATTGCACACCCAGCCCAACTGGATCTGCACATAAGGCCTTCAGCATGTGTAAGGACCAGGTCAGCAACTATCTCTGCCACCAGATTCCCAACATCATGTGTCATTTGAGCTAGCCCTTAAAGTTCATAAGGCGACTTCGCTTAAGGGCCAACATGGCTTCTGTGTCCTGGCCATGATTTTTAAAGAAGTCTCCAAACCAGCTAAACCTTGGTTATCCACGCTCATTGCAAGGTGCTCCTTCCTACCAGTGGTGCACATAGGTTTGATGGTCCACATCTTAAGCCCTGTGTGGTTAGTTCCCGGTACACATGGGCTGCTATGAAATACTAGAGTCCTACGGGGCTGAGGATTTAGCTCAGTGGTAGAGCGCTTACCTAGGAAGCACAAGGCCCTGGGTTCGGTCCCCAGCTCCGAAAAAAAAAGAACCAAAAAAAAAAAAAAAAAAAAAAAGAAATACTAGAGTCCTTCTCAGGGAGGAATAGGGGAGCTTCTGCTGTTATGTCTGCATATCAGAGGAAGGCAGCCAGCAAAGATCCCCCAGAGGGATCTCTCACTCCCCTATGGATACACTGAAGATTCTGAGACTCTCCATCTCTGTGAAAATGAGAATTATTTCAATTTTAAAAGCAGGCTTGAGATGGCTCAGAGGCCACATGCTTAAACCCATACCCAGTAGTATGAGCCTATAATCCCCGAGTTCTACCGGGAGGTAGGAGGTGGAGACAGGAGATCCTAGAGATCCACAGGCCAACTAGCCTAGTGTGTGCAGCTATAACAAAGAACCCCGCCTCAAACAAGATGGGGGGTGAGGACACCCACAGTGTCCTCTGACTGCAGCACCTGTGCTCCGCTGGTAGTCACATGACCTGTGGTCGCCTGAGTATCCACAGGGTAAACAATATTTCCTTTTCTTTTCCTCCCGCAGGTTCAAGTGGAGACAGAAGTATTGAATTTATTTGCAACAGAAGAGAGAAAGTAACAGTTGAGTCTAAATGTAACAGGTCCCCTGTGTGGTTACCCGGACTCCTGGGAAGAGTCAACCTGCTGTCAGAGGCAGTTACATGGCTACACTTTGCAGGACACGGCCCCTTCCTTCTCAGCAATTATACTCACGGGAACAGGGAGGGGGCTGTCAGCTCTGCTCCTCACCACCCCAGGGCTCTTGCTGCTGCTGTTTTGAGGGACCCTGGGGCTCTGTGAACACGGTGTGACAGTGGCACTCAAATCCTTTCTTGCCTAAATGTTCTAAGTGCCTGGGCTTTTTTTACTGTCTTGGCACTTGAGATTTATCTCGACCAGCGTGTGTGTGGATGGGGGGTGCACTAAGCACTCTTGGGTATCACTACACATGTTCAGAAAGACAGCAAGAAGGGAGTCTCACAAGTCATTAAGGGGAAATTACCAATGCATTTTCCTCCTGGCCTCTGATACATTAATAAGAGAGGTTACAAACTGGCAAGGAGCGGAGGGTGCTAGCACCACAGTGGGACAGTAGAGGCTGCAAGTGCAGCCGTTTGATTTCACAGCCATAGCAATGCCTTAGCAGCTCCCAGGCTGCACATGGGGAAATGGCCCACAGAAGTCTTGAGAAAGGAAATAAGAATTGCCAAGCCAGTGATTCAGGGTCAGAGTGAGGTTTAAAAACGAGGAAATGGTAAAGGTATCCTGGGACTTTGTGGATCACTGCACAGCCCACAAGGGGCCGACTGGTCTTTCCAAACCTGGGGAATGGTTGGCAGTGCCGGTACCTCTGTGCATGGTAGACTGTTGAAGGGCCCGCGTCTTGGCTGTGATCCTTCACACATGTGAAAGTCTCTGCTGCAGGTGTGTCCTGCACCTTGAGTTTGAACACACAGTGATGAGAAAGCAATGCTTCTTGTTGTTGTCACTGAGATTCCTGGCTGGGTTGTTTTGTTTTATCAGCAACACCTGACTGATACCGTTAACTGCAAAGTCCTTCATTCCACTCATCCAGGAAATGCTCTGCATGACAGGTGCTCTGACAGACAACAGGTGCTCTGACAGACAACAGGGGCTCTGACAGGTAACAGGTGCTCTGACCCGTGACAGGTGCTCTGACAGGTGACAGGTGCTCTGACAGGTGACAGGGGCTCTGACAGGTGGCCAGCTGATGGAAAAAGGCCAAAATTTCAGATGCACTGATTTCTAAGTTATTTAGGGTGCAGGCAGTGTTGTAACTGTATAGGGGCTGTTTCTCCTCTCACTGCTGTGACAAAATGCTTGAGAGAGGCGAAGCATGGGAGGAAGGGTTTCTTTCGGCTCACAGTTTGATGGTGGCAGTCATGGTGGGGAAGGCATGGTGTCAGGAGTGGGAGGCAGATGGTCACGCTGTGCCTGTAGCAAAGCGAAATGAATGCTGGTCCTCGTGTGGATTTTCCCTTTCTGTTCAGTACGAGGTCCCAGATATGGAGTGGTGCCACCACATTTGAGTATCTTCCTACCTCAGTCTGGAAGGTTCCTGCCAGACACACACAGGGTTTTTGTCCCATGGTGATTCTAAATCCCCTTGAGTAGAGAATCTGGATTGACCACGGCCAAAGGCAGATCCGCATATACAAAGGGGCCTCTATCCTAACTCACAGAAAGCAAGTCAGAAACTGTAAGACTTCTCCCAAAATGATGGGTGGTACTGTAGATCTCACTTCTCAGCTAACCAGCCGGGAGAGCAGTTTTCACTGCCACACAACTGGTAACTCGAATGGAGTCTCTCATCCCAGCTGGGGTTGAAGCCAGACAGAAGGGAGGGAGGCGCTAGGGGCATCTCTGTTGAGCACTGAAGGTCCCATAGTTTTGGATCTCAAGAGGATGGTATTTCAGGCAGGCAAGGAGATAGAAACTCTCAAAGCATCTCCACGTATCATTGGAAGTTACAGTGGAAGGCGGAGGAGGAGGCCTCAAGGGACCTAACCAGAAAGTCATTTACATGCCAACCAGGGCGGTTTAAACTGGGTCTCTGGAAAGGAATTAGGTAGCCATGGAAAGTTTGAGCAGGGCAGCATCGGCACCATTTGCAAAGGCGGATCAGCTGAGGCCAGGGGAAAGATGGGTGAGGGGACCAGAGAGGAGGGGACACGTTATCACCCGGAGACATGTGGAGGAAGGCATGAACCTCCTCCAGAAATGACATCTGAGCACCGAGTGCTTCTATAAGCCCCAGCCATTCCACTCCTATTGTTTCTTTTACACAGCCAATTATCCCATTTACCTATTAATTTGCACAAAATCAGCTCAGAGAGGATAGGTGAGTATCCCCAAGCCTCGTGGCAGGTGAACTTAGGGCTGAGGACCAGAAGACGGATGGAAGCTTACCCACAAGCCCACTCTCCTTTTTGTCCCATGACTCTTCGACCGGAAAGCCTCCACCATGTGTATGCTCAGAAAGCTGAGCCCCTGGGGAAGGGGGAACGGCTGACTTTTGTGTTAAGCTACCAGAGATATTGCCGAGGCTGAAGACCACTCAGGCACGAGTAACATCAGTGGGCATCGGGCGATGAGCCTGAATCCACCATGAAACTTTTGGTGAAGAGTTGGTCTCTTTGTGCCTCAGTTTCCCCAGTCTCCCACCCAGCCTCCTGCTAAGCTATTCAATTCTAAGTGACAGGAAGATTTCCTTCCCTCGGGCTTAAGGCACACAGCTCTGCCTCTTCCTATCTCCTGGCTGCAGACCCCCGTGGGTCCCAGCATGAAGGTCCCACCACATCTAAACCCTCTTTGCCTCTTTCCCTTTTCTCCCGCCACCTTCTCTGCTGTTTACGCACAGCACATGAAGCTCCCTTTTGCTCTGGTCTCGGTGAAGCCTGATCTATTCCTTCTTGTTTCTTTCCTAGGTGGGTTTGAGCCTGTAATTCGGCTAATTGTTTCCCAGAGCAGTGGTTTGGTGGATAGGTACAGCTCGAGGAAGAGGTACAGAGATGGATCCTGAGAAACCTCTCCCTCCAGAGAAAAATCTAATTTCATCATTGAGAAATCTTCTGTCTTAAACAGCCCCCACCCACCACCACCACCACCACCACCACCATAAATTTACATATTCTATATGTCTGCAGAACAAAGTGGGTCCCATTTGCATAATGCTGCTGAAGGGGCTGGTGTGCCTCGTGAACCCTAATGCAGCAGCGGGAGCACGGAGCTGTTATTAAGCTGTAGACACTGGCAGGAAGGAGACCCAGATGGATTGCCACTCCAGCCTCATATCGTGCGGCTGCCTGTTACCCAAGACCCAGGCCTCAGGCTGCTGTGGATCCTAGGGCTGGGGACGGTCAGCTGGCTAGCCCTCAGGTCAAGTCTGTAGGCTGTTGGAGAGTGGGCAGCTTTCGATTTCCATGCTGACAGCATTGTATTTTGGATAAATTTGTGATGTTACTTTTGCCACGGCATGGTGCCTCCCTCCTCCCCCTCCCCCTCCCCTCCCCCTCTCCCTCCCCTCCTCCTCCCCGTCTCTCTGCCAGCAGCTTGCCTGAAGCCCACTGCTAGGCTCTCTGGAATACCATGCTCAGGGTGGCATCTCACCAAGTTCAGGTTGGAGAGCATGGTTGGGGAAGCCAGGTTGTCACTGGCCAGGTTGTCACCGGTCCTACCAAGCAACTCTGTGGTTGGGCTCAGGATCTTTACTTGGGGTCACATGGTTTCCTAGAACCCACAGGTTCTCTGTCATTCCCTGCCTTTCCAGAGCTGCAGGCTACATGTGACTCCAAGGGTCACCTTGGGCAGGTATGGTGGGGACTGCCCATTCTGGCTACAGTTGGGGTCTTCTCCAGTACTTGGCGATATGGCAAGAGTCTCTGTGAGGCCAAGTCTTTCAAAAATTTTGTTGGGGTTTGCTGTTGTTGTCTCTGTCTCTGTCTCTCTGTGTCCTTCTCCCTCTCCCTCCCTCCTTCCCTTCCTCCCTCCCTCCCTTCAGCCTCTCTCTCTCTCTCTCTCTCTCTCTCTCTCTCTCTCTTTCTCTCTCCCCCCCCCCTCTCTCTGTCAGAGTGTCACTATGTAGCCCAGGCTGGCCTTAAACCATGATTCTGCTTTAGTCTTTCCATGCTGGGATTGAAGGCTAACCCAAGTATTTGATAGATTTAAATCAGATTACTCCATAAACCCATCCTACTTCCCATCCCAATTCCCAGGCAAAAGCACTGTGGGGCCCTTGGTGAGTGCCAGATAGGCTTAATTAACCCACAGTCAACATGGGACAGAACTGAGGCCCTGGGTGATGCCTTGTGGTTAATAATGGATCCTGTGCTTTAATTCCTTCAAACAACCTTTCATTTTCAGGAAGTTGATGCTCCTGGTGGGGTTGGGTGGGGCCTTCAGGGTTGTTCAGTGCCAGAATTCAACAGAGAGCTATGGGACACAGTTGTGCCAGAGCTGCTGTGACATGTGTGTTATAGGACTGCTGTGACATAGGTGTGTTATAGGGAGGCTGTGACACAGGTGTGCTATAGGACTGCTGTGACACAGGTGTGTTATGGGACTGCTATGACACAGGTGTGTTATGGGACTGCTGTGACACAGGTGTGTTATATGGAGGCTGTGACACAGGTGTGTTATATGGAGGCTGTGACACAGGTGTGTTATAGGACTGCTGTGACACAGGTGTGTTATAGGGAGGCTGTGACACAGGTGTGCTATAGAACAGCTGTGACACAGGTGTGCTATAGGACTGCTGTGACACAGGTGTGCTATAGGACTGCTGTGATACAGGTGTGTTATGGGACTGCTGTGACACAGGTGTGCTATAGGACTGCTGTGACACAGGTGTGTTATAGGGAGGCTGTGACACAGGTGTGTTATAGGGAGGCTGTGACACAGGTGTGCTAAAGGGAGGCTGTCACACAGGTGTGTTATAAGGTGCCTGTGACACGGGTGTGTTATAGGGCTGCTGTCACACAGGTGTGTTAAGGTTAAACATAGATATGCTGATTTAGACTGCCACTTTGGAGCAAGACCCAGGCTGGCTACACCAGGCTGAATGGCTTAGAAATTTGGAGTAGAGGTCTTCAAGCAGGGAGTCTTAAGGAGACCTGGACTTTGCCACTGCAGTCTGGCTTCAGGTCTCTGAGCAGCCCCCATGAAGTCCAAGGGTCCCTGGTTTCTAGGGAAGCCCTACTTCTTGGAGAGAGGTGAGAGCACAAAGGAAGCTGTGGCTGAATCTGCGGCTGTGTCCTGAAATCACCACGGTGCGGACAGATAGCTACCTTCCCTGCGTTCCACAATGAGGTTGCAGTGAGGTTCAGTCCTCAGGACCACGGGAAGAAAGAGCAGAGAGGGCAGGTGAAGAGAGGGGAGGGGTGAGGGAGAAGGGAGAGGAGGCGAAGAGAAAGGGAAAGAATCTTGTAGCACGCCGACAAGACAGCTCATTTAATTACCATCACAGAGCTAGAGTGGTTTATCCTGCACCAAGTTCTGAACCCACGCCTGTGCCAGGCTGTGACCCGGTGTTCCCATGTGAGGTACACACCAGCATGCTCTGTCTCGGACCCACAACAGAGAGCATGCCTGGGAATGTCCACAGCAGAACAATCCGATGCTCAAAACTAGAAATTACCTGGGTGCCCAGCCATCCCCGAAAGTCTACCCTGTCACAGGATGCCAGATCCAGCCACTCCCTGTTTTATAAGCGAAGCTTCACGGAGACGCAGCTGTCAATCTCCTGTCACCGGTGGTGGCTTTTGAACTGCAACAGCAGGGCTGCGGTCAGAGCGGACAGGAGATCCATAAAGCCCAGAGGGCTTTCTTACCTGTCCCCTTTCAGAACAAATGTGGTACTTTCTGCTGTGCAGACATAGAAATGAACAACCTGAGACTTCCTGAAGACTGTGGGTGATGCCCACTACAGCATCATGAGCAGACAGGGTGACCAAGGCAGGACACAATAACAGAAACTTGAGGCAGAGGACCACGGTCAGCCATGGAGGACACAGCGACCTGATCCTGGATCGTGGTGAGGAGATCTAGGGTGGAGTCTCTGAGGCTCATTCACCAAGACACGCGCTCGCACACTTTTCCCGGGAAAGAGAAGTGGGCATGGGCATGTGGCACTGAGAACCGTCTGCCTGTGTTCCCTCCGTGGCAACAACTCAGACACCGTACTGTGGAGTGAGAAACAGACAACGGCCGACTTTAACTTTCACACGGGGGGCACACATCTTCACTTGCTCGACAAATGTATTGATCCCTCTGCCAAGCAGGCGCTGTGCTGGAGATGGGCAGCTCGTGAAGTTGGCTCAGTCACCGCCTCCTTGGCGCTTGGAGGTCCTGTGTGCCTACGTGACAGGGACCTGCAGACTTGTACCCAGAACCTGTAAGCACTTTCCTGGCTGCGGCCCCTGCCCCCTCTATGGTCACCACTGCATCCTGCTCACCACAGACAGGTGGCAGTCTCGGTGACACTGCCCAGAGGGAACGCCGACCTCCAGAGGGACACCAGTATGGGCTGAGCAGAATTGCTGTCTTCTCAGTGGCCTTGATTTTGGCTCAACCTTAAAGGCCTCTGAAAGCCTGGTATGTTAGGAGTCTTAAGGCGTAGGGCTCTTTGTAAACATTTCTCATGTGGCCCAGACCCTGCCCTTGTCCCATCTCTCTTTGCATATGTGTATATGTGTGGTATATGTGTATATAGCCAGCCATGTCTCAACACGAAGCTCCCTGTGGGGCAGTGAAATACATCCTGGTTCCTGGTTGAGCTGAGGTTCTAAACCCCAGTGACTTTAAAGGGATGGTAGGCGTTTCTCCTGACTCCCAGGAAACCAGGCTGGTCACTACCCGCAGCCCTCCATAGATTTGTGGCCATCAGTCACGTAAGGGCAACGCCCCAAGCCCCTTCACGTGTAGAGATGTGACCACAGGTCACATAGGCTCAAGACAGATCTCCATTATAATGAGGTACCTAATGGCCTGGAGGCTTTAGCCAATGAATTTCCCTTCCCAGACACTCCTCCCTGCAAAAGGTATTTAACCTCAGGCTCGCCTGAGAAGTGGGGTACGGTTTTATTCATCCACCTTCCGCCATGACAATAAACACCTTGAAACCATGGACTGTCTCTTTTCATGGGATCCACCATGGGGAGCTGTAGAGAAATCCTTCACCTACAGAGCTGCCATTCAATCTCCCACAGAAGGCCTTCCTGCATTCCCAGCCGTCCCTGAGTTCCCAGCAGCGCCCGCCACCAAGGTCAAGACCACCATCCAGCCAAGGACTCTAACCAGCAGGACCAGCCAGAGCGTCCCCCCTTTTTTCCCCTTCAGCCCCAGGCTAGATCCAGCCTCGTGGGCCCCATTGTGTTCTCAGCTCTGCTATGGCATCCCAGCCAGGCCTGGATGCCAAGAGCCTGAGAACCTGATGGCCCCGGCCTCCTTGCAGGCCCGGGGACCTCTGAGCCAGCTCTGGCCATGTCCTGCACTCAGACTGAGCTTCCCCACCCCTGGAGCAGTGTCCCACGGCTTCTCACAGCCTGACACCCACCCAGCATTGGCGTGGGTAAATGCAGCAGTCAAACTTTTTCCCAGAGCAGCCCAAGCCCTGTGGCAGAATGGACGCGGGACCCCCTCTAATCTTACAGCTCCCAACTCAGGTTTGTGGCAGCCAGCCTCTCCCTAGTCCCCCAGACCTTCCATATCAGCCTCTGAGGAACACCGAGAGTCAAGCCATGTCACACCCATAGTGCAGATAGAACAACTGAGGCTCAGTAGAATCAAGGTTACCCAAGGACGCTCAGCTTGCAAGTGGCCAAGGCAGCATGTGACCCTAACCTATCTGTCCCAAGGTATGGAAATGCAGGGCCCAGCCCTGGAGTCCTCCTCCCCAAACTCTGGGAGAGAGTCTGTGGTTGCACATCTGACCGTGTGCCACTGTGTATCTGCAGATCGAGGATGCTTACTGGGCCACAGCACAGATCCAACGCTAGGTGACTGGCTTTTCTCTGTCGCCACCAATTAATGTGACACTCACCTCTTTCTTTGCACCACTCTTCCCTTAGAATTAAAGAGCCGATGCCCCAGGTCCTCAGTAAAGAAAGAGGCTGCGCAGCCCACACCATTTAGTATGCTAAGCAGGTTCCTGCTTCCTGTGAAGTGCTAGTGCTGGCTTTGAGATGTGGAGATACATTCAAATTAACCCCACGATATTCCTCTTCCAGATCCCCTCCTAGGGCTGACTCCTTAGCACCGACATTACTAACTCAGCAGGAGTGCAGCGATGGCTCCCCTCCTGCCTTAGACTGGGGGAGAGCCCTGTGTGGCTCCCTCTCCCCCGCATTAGACTTGGGGAGGGCCTTGATTTTGTACAAACCTTACAGGGTGGAAATTAGAGCTCATACACGACAGAGCCCCCCTAACCCTGCCAATGGCCGCCTTAGAACCAGGTCTGACCCGTTCCCTCCTGGAGCTCCAAAAACTCACTAAGTGTGGACTACATCTCAGCCTGTGACGTCAGCTCTGAGGGGATGGCACCAGGTAGAGCCAGCAGAATCCTTGTCCTTGGGGAACACGAGTTCCTTGAGAGACAACGCAGATGACTGAGTGGGGAGACAGGGCCAGGCGCAGCAGGCTTAAAGAACAGATAGGTACCTGTGCTGGTGCCTGGGACTTGTAATGGACTTACAGGCGAGACCGGTGGATCCCGGACCCCATTCAAATCTAAGAGACTCTGAGGTCAAGGGGATCCAGGCTCTGTCTAGGTTGGAGGCCACTGAGCTGCAGACAATGGGATCCTCCAAGCCTCTGGAAAGTTGAGGCTGTTGAGCAGAGGACTGTGGGAAAGAGACAACACGTGACTGCAGTGATCTGACCTCCAGCAGGTGAGGTGCCCGTTTTCTGAGGTGAGCAGAGCCCCCAGCAGGCAGTATCACTGGGGAACTGTGAGCATCCCATAAAGTATCGAGGTAGGCTGGGCAACTAGATGTTCCATGTGCCTCCTGTGCTTTGGGTCCATCTGGGCAAAGTTCAATCCCAACTTGCCCGTGAACTTGGACTGCTGAATTTCTTTAGCAATCTCCTGGCCCTTCCCAGAGTCTTTCCCACACCTGTCCTTTCTTGTCCACAGACCCCTCCCATCTTGGCAACAGAGGCAAGGGCTAGACACACCACCACCTCCTCCTGTCAAGCGTGAACAGCTGCCCTCAGAGTGCGTTGACCTGCCTTCTTCCTGGCCTCTTGAGGACCCTACCTCTTCTGAGAGCCACAGGCCATTGCACAATAAACCTTTATCAATATGACTCCAATAAATGTTTCAGCTCGCATATAAATTCCAGCACCCGCTGCACGGTGGAGGAGACCTGCTCAATGCTCAGCCCATAAAGAAGTAATAATGCAGTTAAAAGGTGGGGCCCGTCACCCTCGTAAAGCCGGGGATCGATGCAGGGGAGCTGAGGACAGCAGGCAGCAGAACCTGCTTGCCTTGCTACAGTCAAAGCTGAGGACACTGGAGGAAGCTGAGGATCCAGGGAGGTGGTTCTCCAGCCTGGGGGAGGTCCTGGCTGAGGGACCGTGATTCCTGAGTCTTACTGAACCACCTATTAAGGGAACTACATTCTGTCTCCAGGCCAGTCAGGCCTCCATTAGGTTCCTTCAACTCAGTAAGCCTCAGGCTTCTCCCCAGGAAAATGGGCAGTGAATTCTTTGTTCAGAAAGTGAATAGGTGACACAGATGACATGACTCTGATATTCGAGAAGGCTGAGGTCCCAAGGCAACCCAGGATGGACATATATGCACCAAGAGAAGGAGGAGGGACCCCTGGAGGGCAGTAGGGAGTTGTGGGGATAAAAGGAAACAGGTTCCTCGGGGCTCTGCTTCCTGTGGCAATGTGAGCTTCCCGCTCCAGGAACCAAAACAATCAGAATTCCTGGACTTGGATGAGTGAGTTGAGAGTTTTCACAAGCCTGTTGGGGTTAAGAATAAGTGTTCATATTGGCTGCACACTCCCATAGAGATACTTTGAACATTCCCTTCAGGTCACCAGAGGGAGTAGTTGGGCTGACATGCTTGCACACACATACACACACATGCACACACACACGTGTACACACACATGCAGAAAGACATCAGAGAAGGGGGCACTATATCTCACACTGTTCAGTTGCTATGGGTCCCCAGGCATGTTACTGAGCCTCTCTGAGCTCCAGTTTCAAAGCTAATAGTTACTACTCGTGGGTTCTTATGAAGATTCAGGGACCACTCCCCCAAAGCACATAAGACAAGGTGTTTGGGACCCAGTGTGCTCAGAGGTTGGATCTGTCTGCTTTGGACAGACCTCAAAGGCATGCCAGGGATGGAGGGTAAGGGTGGAGGACAGTACTTCCCTGAGGTCATGCTTTCCGAATATGTCACCCTCTTCGGGATCAAGCTTTTTTCTCTGAGCAGCTGCAGCAGTCACGGGATAAGGCAGCAAGGAGCAGAGGTCAAGGGACAGAGAGTCATGTGCCTCTGAGGATAGTTGCTGTCAATGTCAGGTGTCTTGAAACATCCTGGATTCACTGTGTCTGGTGTGTGTGTACTGTCCATCTGTTCTCTGAATCCCATAGTGACCCACACTGTATGCACAGATGAACAAACTTGGGCTTTTGTCCTCATGGGGAACACAGTCTTAAGGGGAGAGAAGGACCCTTATCACGGGTTATACAGATGTGTCCTACCCCAGCTTGACAACAAGGTGAAGCAGGAGCCAGGGTGTCCTGGTCTAAGATACTGGGAATGGCTCCTTGTGGAAGTGGGTGTGGCTACACAGAGATTGAGGAGGCCAAGGCACACGCACGGTCTATGATGGGAAGAATCATGGAGTGGTTTGTGGGCCATATAGTACAGCACCCCAAGGCTTCCATGAACACTGCCACTTGGTGACTGTGCTGGTGATTCTCAAACTGTCCTTTAAAGTCCTTTGGCTAAAAATTACAGGTCCCCAAGGGTTGACTCGAGCGGGACGTCTTGGCCAGGAGACATAACTCTTGAGAGCTTGCGTTTGTGGGAATGTGAGGTTCTAGTTGCCTTCAAGCTTGGGAAGCCAGCTTGTCTGCCTTCTCCCACCCCGGACACACACCGTAACCCTGGATCTCTGCGGTGGCTCCTGGGGGAGGGGGGACTCGGAATGCTTCTTCACTTGCTTCTCCCCGTGCCGCCCTTCAGCATGAGTTCTTCCATATCTATTTTTAATTTATTTACTGACGCTGTTGTCATTATGGCCTGTGTACGCAGGTGCAGGCACCATCACACGCACGTGGAGGCCAGAGGACAATTCTGAAGAATCGATCTGCTTCTACCATTCCTTGGATTCCAGGGATCAAACACGGGTCACTGGGCTAGTGCATATCCAACAGCTGTCTCCACTGAGTGCCGGACCTCCGCACCGGTGCTTTTCTTGTCTAATCTTGACCTTGATTCCAAACACTTGACACACAGAGACCGAGGCTCAGAGAGGAAAGCATCACACCCAGCAGAGCCGGCACCCTTCCATTTCAGGCTGCCCTTCCCCCTTCGATGACAATGTCCAGCTGGCACCCGGGTAGCAGGTGAGAGAGGCCATGTGGACTGCTATGGTCAAGGGGTCAGCCCCACCCTGGATCCAACTCTGAGAGCTATTGGACAAGCCAATTCCTCTTTGAGGTTCTGCGTATTTTCCTCTCTAGATGGTCTACCTAGCATCATAAATCCCAAAGAGATGATGCATGGACAAGACGAAGTAACAGCTACGCGTAGGCTGAGCCTCTGACATTCGCTGCTTAGCCACCGATCAGAGGCGATGCCCATAGCCAGCACAAATGAAAATGCTCAACCGGTAAGGCACGGGGACGCTCAGCGTGTCCACTGCAGCTCACCGGTGATTCATGTGCAGTTTTGCTCATTGTCACAGACACAGTGGGTATCCTGAGAACGAGCCCAGGTTAGCCCTGGGGAGGATGAATAGAGCAACATTCCCAAGGTTACCCAACCATTGGGGAGAGCAAAGCCGGGGCAAGACTGAGCTCTGTGCTGGAGAGACCAAGGCAAAGGTAGCCCCACTTTCTCTGGGGATGTCGGTGCTAGGAATGGCGAAAGAGTTGTAAGTTCAAAACTTCAATAGATAGATAGCTCGAAAAGCTGCCCAAAGTTCCTCCCACTTTCGTCCTCAGTGCTCATGGTTTGTTCTTCCATCAGTATGCCCAACTGTCCCATTTCATCCTTGGGCCTCCTTTATCTGTAGAAAATGCAGGGAGAGGCCACCAATCCCACAATGCCCTGCAAAGACCACTTGTAAGCAACAGCAGGTGCTTGCCTCATAAAGCCACTAAACTTGGAGCTGTTGGTTCTTGAGCCATACCTGGCAGACACATTTTGGTTTCTTTACCTCCCTTTCTTAAAAAGAGACTTGTCCTATTGTTTAAAAAGTATCGGGGCTGGGGATTTAGCTCAGTGGTAGAGCGCTTACGTAGGAAGCGCAAGGCCCTGGGTTCGGTCCCCAGCTCCGAAAAAAAGAACCAAAAAAAAAAAAAAAAAAAAAAAGGTATCTATGTGTCTGTGTGTGCACACACACATGGCTCCAGGTGTAAGTGGAGGGCAGAAGAGAGTGTGGTACCCCACAGAACTGGAGTTACAGGTGGTCGTGAGCCACCCAAGGTGGGTGCTGGGAACTGAACCCAGGACCTTTGTAAGAACAATGCGTGTTCTTTATACCGAGCCATCTCTTTAGTCCAGTCACCTCACTTCCTAAAACCGTGGTCTTGGGGGAAATGTTTCACATCTCTAAGACTCAGTTTCCCCACTTGTAGAGGATGAGAACAGTGGGGCGACTTCCCAAAACGCCGCGGAGATCAAATAGAAGAAGGCACACCGGGGTCAGTGACACAGCTCCGGCCTGCAGACAGTGACCTAGGGAAGGAGCTTCTGTCTAGGAAGCCCTCCGCCACAGTTGCCCTGGGACCACTGTGTGCCATTTGCTCCCAGGCAGCACTTCCGACAGATCTGTAATTAAACAGCGACTAAGCTGATCGCTCCGGGAACTCCAAGCTGCGGCCTGGCCCCTGGACCCCATTGGAGCCCTGGGCCAACCAGGGCGGGGCCAGCACCGGGGTGGGCGGCCCCAGTGTAGGCTGAGTTCAGTGGTGCAGCTCTCCCTGCTTGCTGGAGCTTGCGTGTTTACATACATCCCATAATCACCATCTGCACAGCCAGCGGCGTTTGTTGCAAATGGGCCATTTCCATCTGTTGAAGCAATTTCCTCAGAGGAATTCGCGTTGATCACTTTTTTATGCAAAGCTTTTGTGGAGACCATTTTTCCCCCCAATGGTTTTTAATAGGTCTAAATATCCGAGGCGCAGGGAGGGGCCTCACAGGAAGGAGGCCACGCTGGGAATGGTGGCTGTGGGCAGCCAAGGTGGGGGAGGCTGAGTCCCCCCACCCCACCCCGAACCCTACCTGTATTCCTCATCTGTGGCCCCCAAGCCCATCATTTAACAGACCCCAGCCTGGGCCATACCATGTCAAATATTTAGAGTTTAGAGTTTTTCAGGAGCCGGCAGCCCCTGGCAAATGGAGAGGCCTCGCAGGGAGGGAGACTGGGACGTAGTAATTGGCCGAGCAACTGGTGATTCCGCTCTGAGCTCCGTACCTGAAAGGACCAGATGGGCGATTTTGCATATTTTTGACAGCTGTAATGAACAGGGCAGCTCCGTATTGATTAAATGTCTGAGAAATTAGTGCAGCCCTCGGGAGCTTTGCTATTTACTGTTTCTGCTCAAATCTCAGCAAAGTTTACATAAGCAGAAGTTGAGATCCTTGAATGTGATGATAAATCCATCCCAGGGCCCCAGCCCCTCAAATGCAGAGGGGGAAAGGCACACTGTGGCTTTGGCCACTGAACTCCTGGCGGGCACACTGGTGTCTGCATCCTTGCTTTCAGGAGGGTGCCAGGTGCATAGTAGGTGCCCAGGAAGTGGCTATTCCTTGATAGACAATAGACAAGAAATCTAAACCTGGACTTGTGTGGGTAACAGGCATCCAGAAGCCAAAACCATACGATGCTTCATTCTTCAACTAGACCCTGATTTCTTCCACAAACAAGGCATTGCACGATCAGGTGCCTTCCGCCAGCACTGCTCCCTCACTTTGACTCTGCAGAATAGATTTTGCGCCCCACCCCCCACCCCGGCACCTTAACAGGCCTGGTTACAGCTCAAGGGAGAACTATGATGAATTGTCTACTTGTTCCCAAGGAGATTCATGTGTGCTCTGGAGTCCTGAGTGCGAATCCTGATCCCACACTCATGAATACTGCACCATGAGTCCCTGTGTTCAACCTCCCACCCCACCCCATCTAAAGCTGGACAAGGGAATTCACCTGTGAGAGCCAAGACTTCAGTGTCTGTGAGTCACAAGTACTCACAGGTGCCATCGAGGTAATTCCAAGAGCCATCTGCCAGGAAACAGGAAGACCACAGGCTCAAGAACATACAGTTATTTATGGTACTGTCCTGGGTGGAGGGAAAGTGGGAGGGGACAAGAGAGGGGGGAGAGAAACATCCATGACTAAGCGTATGGGCATTAGGCACCATTGGTTTGGTGTGAGGGGGTCAGGCCAGCTCTACGGATGTCTTTAAGCATAATCACAGAAGGAAAGTGGGTCTTGATGGTTACTTGACCCTCCATAGGAACAAGGGAGATGGGCCGGCAGGGTAGACAAGGGGTGGATGTGCTGATGACAAGATGGCAGTGAGAGTGATGGCAATCAGGTAACAGCACTGGATATGATCCAGGTGCTATATAGACTCATTCAGTCTACATAGGGCTCATTCAGTCAGACTACAGGCTCTTGAAGATATTTGTGAACAAGACCCTAGCTCATTACCTTCATGGATAAGTGGATGGGTGGATAACTGGGTAGATGGATGGATGGATGGATGGATGGATGGATGGATGGATGGATGGTTGTATGGGTGATTAGGTGCATGGATGGATGAGTAGATGGATGGATGATAATAGATGGATAGGTGGATGGATGGATGGATTGGTGGGTGAATGGGTAGATGGGTGGATGAGTGGATGGATGATGGATGGATGATGGATGGATAGATGGATGGATGGATGAGTGGATGGACGGGTGGGTGGAAGGAAGGAAGGAAGGAAGGATGGATGGATGGATGGATGTGTGGGTGAATGGGTGGAAGATGTATGAACAGATGAAAAGACAGGTAGAGGAATGGATGGTAGAAAGAAAGAAGGAGGGATAGAGGCGGTAGGTAGAGAGGTTGGAGGAAGACGAATGGAGAAAAGGTGGAATGGAAGGAACAAGGATGCAGTGTGTGAAAGGAAGGGAGGGTGATGAGGCCATGAGAGCCCAGCCTCTACAGGACCACAGATGTGGGGAGGAGGCCAAGCCTCACTGTGCTGTGAACTCTGCCAGGCAGGACATGGGACTGGGATGCACTCACTGCATGCACCGTGGAACGTCACCATATTTCATTCATTTCTCCTCCAATTAGGTAAAAAGCCTGTTCCATTAACAGCTACCCTTGCAGACCCAGACAAAATTAACTCCTGGTGCCTCATCCCAGCAGCAGGGCAATTGATTCTCCCCCATAATCCGCTGATTTCATTAGCAGTGCGTTTATTTGGTACATGCATTTTGCCATACTGCAGCAAGGAAATGGCCCTGCAAGGTACAGGCTGTGGGGGAGCACTTGGAATATTAACCAAATCACTATCGCAGCCGTGGCGTTGCTTAAAGATCATATGTAAATCAAATGTCAGGGGAGAACACTGGAGCCGGGCTGTCAGGAAACAATTTAGCAGTGGTTAAAGGCACAGCTCATGGCTGGGTGAATCGTGAACTTTGAGAATGGAAATCTAGGCTGGCTTCCACTGTGGAGCCAATGAGACCTAGAGGAGGGAAAATGGGGGCTGGGGAACCAGGGCTCTCCGTAGTCTACAGCAATGGAAATCAAACAAAAAGCTTTTACATGTTTACAGATAGCTGCACCGTTGAGTTTCTGATGAGGAGTTTGGCCTGTGAAAGAATCCCACCATCCTGTCTACACTGCTCCAGAAACAGGGGAGGTTAATCCCACGGAAAATCAGAGGTGTGGAGAAGGGTGTCCAGAGAAAGCCTGCATGCAGCAGAGAAGACTCTGGTGTTTGTATAGCGTGCCCCAGAACACGGGACCAGAGACTCTGCTCTTGGCAGCCGATGCTTGCCACTGGTGTGTATGTGTGTGCATGTATTTGTGTGTGTGTAGGAGTGTGTGTGTGTGACTAAGCACAAGCACTTCGTGCTCAGTCTCTTTTTCAGAGATTTCTAGCAGAAAGGGATTGCTGAAAAGGCTCGCAAACTCTGGATGGCACCCCCAGAAGCATGGGCATCATAGGTGTCTAGGTGGGGACCTTCAGAATCTGTGTGTCTCCTGTACCCACTCAGCACACCTGTTAGCCCCCGGGACAGGGGGCTTCCCAACTTCAGAGGCTGCTTCTTGCAGGCCTATGCCCGTTTCTGTGAGGTCCACTCCTGGAGAGATTGCTTTAGAACCCAAGTCCTGACATCAGCAGCCAGTGCTTCGACTTCTCCAGACCTCACATGTTCCAGGCTTGCAGTGCCTGTGGTAACAGGGACAGGTGAGTGAGGACCTGTGTGTCTACACTCATAAGGCAGCAAGTGCCCCCATCACAGCCCTCCGCCTTGCCCCCATGTCTCTCTGAGAGGGTCATTTGAAGTTGATTTTTATTCCCTCCCTATGAATATGGGCAGGGCGTAGGGAACCACTTCTCAGGGTCCCCAGTTCCCCTAGGGAAAGTCTTCTCCCTTGGAAAGCCATTAAGGATTTAATTTCTTATCATCTTCTAGTTGAGCCAGCCCGAGTGTTATGAATAATATCCTATTAGCGGAGACATTCAAACAATCCCTGCTAACATGTTCTCAGGAGCGATGATGGAGCATCCGTCCTCAGGAATCACCGCTTATCTACAGCCCTCTCAGCACACACTCCATCACGCCCCGGCACCGCCAGCCCCTTGGCTGTCTCAGATCTCAGATCAGAAGAGCTCAGACTGCATGGCTGTAGAAGCTGAGTGGGAAACTCCCAGGGCTGTAGGCCCCGTCTTCAATCCATCTGTCTTAAAGCACCCAGAGCACACCCAGGCCACACTGGGAGACCCAAAGTAACAGACATGGAGGAAACCCTTAGTCAAGAGACTACACCAGGCAAGGCTGAACATGGAGAAGGAAAGGAAAGCGACCCGGATATAGTGATACCCATCATGCTAGCTATTCAGGAGGCTGAACCAGAAAAGTGAAAAACTCCAGGTCAGTCTTGGGTTTGGAGTGAGTTCAACGGCAGCTTAGGCTACAAAATGAGTTCAAGGTCGGCCCAGTAATCCCAGCACTCTGAGGGCTGAGGCAGGAGGATTGCAAACCATGTGGACTACATTGTGAGCAACCACCCTGGGGTAAGAGGTCTCTCAGAAATACAAGGATGATTGAGAATCAAAGGTCCCTGTGACGGGCGGTGCTCCATGCAGTTCTCTGGCCACAGAGGTCAGAAGACCGAGCAGTCCAATCCCTTCTTGTCGACGCCCAGGGTGAGACCCCATTTCTCAAGTGACTCTGGTCCCACACGCTGTCCCTCAGCCGCGAGGGTGTGGTCATCAACCCACTCAGGAGGAGCTTGCCTGTCATTTCTGAGACTGTTGGCAGAAGCCACAGCCATGCACACATGTAGACACGCTCCATGCAGACAGTTTTCCCTGTACGTTTCATGGAGTAGCTCTTCCAACAGCACCTCCGGTTGTACTGTGTACTAAGTACCTCTGCTGGTACTGTGTACTAAGTACCTCAGTGCTACTGTGTACTAAAAACCTTGGAGCCTGACCCCACTTGACCCTCATGGTTGCACTCCATGCTACCATGGGGCCCATGAGCCCAATTTCCCGATCTACTGAGAGCCCCATTGCTGGGTCTGATTTAGAGGGTCTGTCTTAGTCATAGTTTGTGTTCCGGCTCAAAACATCATGACCAAGAAGCAAGTTGGGGAAGAAAGGGTTTAATCAGCTTACACTTCCACATTGCTGTTCATCACCAAGGGAAGTCAAGACAAAAACTCACACAGGGCAGGAACTTGGAGGCAGGAGCTGATGCAGAAGCCAGGGAGGGGTGCTGCTTACTGGTTTGCTCCCCATGGCTTGTTCAGCCTGCTTTCTTATAGAACCCAGGACCACCACCCCAGGGATGGTACCACCCACAAGGGGTCCTCCCCGCTTGATCACTAATTGAGAAAATGCCCTACAACTGGGTCTCGTGGAGGCATTTCCTCAAGGGAGGCTCCTATCTCTGTGATAACTCCGGCCTGTGTCAAGTTGACACACAACACCAGCCAGTACAGGGTCTTTTCTTGTGTGACCTCACACTTATTAGTCTTTGGGGCTGCTGAAGGCCCTCTCTAAGGGTAGGATGCAGTGGCTCCTTACAGCATAGAGTTATGCAGACTCAGACAGTCCCAGGATTAAGCCTGGTGGTAATTCCACACTGCAGAGACCATGAGCTGTGATCTCTTCATGTAGGCAAACCCAGGAGATAAGGATCTACGGTCTACAGAGCCGCCTCACAGCAAACCAAAGCCTTTGAAGTCCTGGGCATTTGCAACCATCAGACTGTCCCCCACCCCCACCTCCCCCTCCATGACCACCCAGAGCCACCCAAGTGCTGGGATTACAGGCGTGAGCCAGCACAGCCAGGCTCCTATTTCATCCTGATCAGGTGGCTCCTGTTTTTGCAAGAAAACACTTGGGTCCTGGAAGTTTGAAGCCTCTCCCTGTCCCAGCGCTGTCTCCTCCTCACTCTCCCTTCCTGCACCCCCTTCTAGTCCTGCTCTCTGCCCTGCTTCAGAGCAGCTGGGGAGAGGGCAGTGTGGAGACACTCCCTCCTTGGGCCACTTGCATGCTTAAATGCTTCTCTTCCGTTCTCTCTGACCTTGGGTGGCTGCGGTCGCATAAGTGAACAGCGATAGACTCTCCGTCACCGTCCGATGCCCAGGGGAATGGTTTAAGGCCCTCCACTGGAGTATTTTTATGCAGACCATAATTTCCTTTAAGACCTTCACTGCGTCCCTGCAGCCTCCCTGCCCTCTCCTCCCAGGAGCGCACTCAGAAGAAAAGCCACCACTAATGAGGGGACAGGGATTTCCAGGCAGGGCAGCTGCGTCACTCCAAGCTTGTGCAGTTCCACTGTCATGGGGTCCCCATTCTGTTCCCCCCAAATTCCCGTCAGGAAATGATGATGAGCAGGGCCTGCTCTGGGGGCCCAGGATAGGGAAGGCAAGTGCTGTGCTATGTTAAAATCAAAAGACAGGGCAAGCACTGTGTGGCTCGCTTTACTGTCACACTGAGACACAGGGCACAGCAGGACCTAAAGCCCAGAAATCCTGGTTCTGTGCACAAGGCCAAACTACCATTCAGCTGATATCTAGGAGAAAGTTCAAAGCTGCCTATGTCTCTGATCCTCAAGGGCTTGCTGCTGTCCCTGGGTCAAAGGCCAAGCCCTTACCCACTGTACCTCAGGTTCTCCTGGTGTCTTTCCTCTCCGCCCCAAACATTCATAGTCCTCCTCATCACACACAGCCTCCCCAGGGAAGTGTGCCCACTGCCATGCCTAACAATAACTTCACTACTGTCTCTCTGCCACAGTAGATCTGATCTCCACTTATCTCTGTGTGTTGACCCAGCTGGACCTCCTATCTTGTGATGACCTTGTTCATGGATGCAAGAACTCTAAAGCTGTGTGCTGACGGGCTGACTGACTGACTGAGTGAGTTGGTGCAGGGTCAGAGCAAGGTATCCAGGTTCAGAATCAGGATGAAATCATTAAACTCATCTTCAGGTACAAGATCTCAAGGGCATCAAAACAAGAATCTGTTACAAACAAAATAAGTGTCTTAAGTGCAGGTCTGTGAAGAGTCATCTCAAAACCCGAGAGCAAGAGCAGTATCAATAACACACTGAAACACAGTCTGTTGAGACAGCTGAGGTCTTCAGTGTCCCTCATATTTTGTCCCCACGTCTTATCTTGCTGCTGTGCTGGCTGTTTTCTGTTCCTGTTTTCCCACCAAATATGTCTGGGACCCCAGGTGAGATCATCAGCCTCTGTGGTCCTCTCTGTTCTCTTGGGTAAAACTGGAATGGTCTTCGTGAAATTCTTCATCTGAGTTGGCAGAGAAGGGGCAAGGGGATGCCACAAAGACATGGATGTGGCACTCTCTGGGTAAGGAAAATGAGCGCCTTGGGTCAAGTCAGGTTTTGTGAGACACAGTGCTGGGCTTTGAACACACATCTGTGCTCTCCTGGAGCCTCCCCAAGGCCACCCGTGTCAGTGAGTTAAGGCCAAGAGAGGGGAGGAGTGAGGAGCAGATGGACTGGGATCTGGGCACTGAGGTCCCAGCTGAGGCCCTTCCCTGAGTCACAGTGGTGGCTGGATTCTTGAAAGACTTCTCTCTCACAGAGTGAGATAAAAGGTGAGTGAACCACAGGTTCCATAAGGCGGCCCACAGTAGCTACCCAGGAGGTGTCCTCCCTCCCTGTCACCTTGTACTGCCTTCCTGTGACTTCTCTGATGTGTGGATCTCCATAGGCTTCTTGCAAAAGGGAAAAGTGCAGGCCTTAGGGAGGAATAGATGTTCTCCAAGAAGAGGTGCTCTGAGGCTTTGTCTCTCTCTCTCTCTCTCTCTCTCTCTCTCTCTCTCTCTCTCTCTCTCTCTGTGTGTGTGTGTGTGTGTGTGTGTGTTTGAGAGAGAGAGAGACAGACAGACAGACAGACCGAAAGACAGACAGAGACAGAGAAAGTGAGTGTGTGAGTATGTGTATGTGTGAGTGTGGGTGAATGTGTGTGAGTATGTATGTATGTGGTGTGTTAGTGTATGTGTGTGTGTGTGTGTGTGTGGTATGTGTGAGTGTGTGTATGTGTATGTGAAAGTATGTGTATAAGTGTGAATATATGTGTGTGCAAGTATGTGTGTGGATATGTGTGAGAATATATTGTGTGAGTACCTGTGTTATGTGTGTGAGTGTGTGAGTGTGTGTGTGTGTGTGTGTGTGTGTGTGTGTGTGTTCCCAGAGAGACGGGAGCTCTCTATGTAGACCGGGCTGGCCTTGAACTTGCAGAGATCTTCCTGCCTCTGCTTCACAAGGTTGATGAGAAAACGTTTTAAAAACCACCCCAGGCTTCCAGCCTTGTTGGTTTTCATGAGACAAAAGGCTATGTGGAAAGAGCTCACTGTAAGGTCAGATGTGCCCCTGACTCTGCTGCACGCTCTTGCAGAGCCTTCCCAGGACACAGCGTTCACTTACTGAAGAGAATCCATGGGATTACAGTGACCCCGGGGGTCCTTATAGCACCCTCAATCCGCACTCCATTCTCAGGAACCCCAGGTGGCACTTCCCATGCTCTCCTGCAGGGGGCGCTCATTTCCACGTTACTTCCTGGGTCCGGAGATTTGTTCTTTATTGTGCTGGCTAGTCCAAGGCCTGAAGGTCTCAGTGTTCTCAGTGTTCACACCTGTAAAGGCAGAGGCCGTTCATATCTGTGGCATGGCGGAACACAGAGAAGAGGAAGACAGGGCAGCGCCTGGCTGTTGTGCTGAGGGCTCTGGAAACCCGAATGTCTCTACCCCGAGCACAGTGTTCTGCTGCTGGCCGATCTTACTGCTGTGGGTATATTGGAAGCTTTTGTTTGCCTCTGCATTCAGCTGCGTGTCTAATCAAGATTGCTCAGGCTGTGGTGACAATAACCAGGGAGCTAGAAAGGAGAAGAAGGTCTGCCTAGAGAGACCCGGAGCGGGGGAGAACTCGGGGGGCGGGGGAGGGGATATTACAAAGAGAACATACTCAGACTGCTTGCTAGATATGACGGTGGAGGACAAAGAGGACAATGGAAGAGCAGGCAGGACATAAAACGCCAGGGCCTAGACTGGGAGGGTCTCACCTGGGGAACAAGGACCCAGTGTCCATAATCCTACAGAGCCAGGAGTAACCATCAGTGACCCTGGAGAGTCGGGGTCCCATGAGTAGGTATCATGCAAATCTTCAGACAGGTCACAAGGAAGTCAGGAATTGGTGGTGTGTATGCTTTCCGTATGCCTACACGTTATTTCTGCATGCTTGTTCATGTGTGTGAATGTCTGCAGATGTGCATGTGTGACTTTCCCCATGGAAATGTGAATAACTTCACCTGGACAGAACAGCAAAGAGCACTTCATCCAACTCTGGCTGACTGAGCGCCTGGGTTTATTGGAGTCACTCAGAGTGTGTGTGACTCAAAGGCCTCCCCCCAAACCCTTCCCAGCATGATGAACACCCAGGCAGGTCTAGAACCTGGAAGCTCAGAGTTTCATCTCCACTGCTATCTTATTGCCTGTGTAACCTTAGAGAGAGGTTTGTGAGTTCTGTAAGTTTCAGGGCCTTCCTGAACTGTGTGAATCTCTTGCCTCTGGGTGTGGGTGTGTGTGTGGGGGGGGTGATTTCAGCTGGGAGGAAATTGCATCCAGCAGTTCCTTCCTTCCAGCAGAGGGCATCCTGTGTACTCACTGTGAGGAAACCACATGTGTTGTGTGGGCCTGCATGCATGTTTGCCCTTTCTCCAGTTGGCAAGAAGCCCAATATCTGATGAAAGGGTTCAGGAAAGGCTATGAAGTAGCTGTGAAAACAGCCTGGTGCTTTGTCAGTGTGTCATGTCTAGAACAAAGTATAATCTGGATCGATCCCTGCACATCTGTCATGAAACTCTGTACCTCTGCCCCAGCTCTAACAGGACAAAGACCGGCACTCAACATACACCATGCCACTGACTGGGGAAAGTGTCACATTATGACTGAAGACGACCACTCTCTGCTCTTAGCTATCACTTGGAAAACGCAACTTTGGAAGGAAATATCTGCAAAATATATGTGTGGTTTGGTAGTTTGGATGGAGGCCCTTGAAGGAAGCTTCAGATCTGTCATGATAATTTACTCTCCATCAAGGGGTGAAAGACCCTGACTTTGCTGCAGAATGCCTGCCCTGTGCAGGGGAGTTGTCTCTGCAGAACCTGACGTCCACCAGGGATTCTCTCAATGATGCTCAGCCTACCTGGTTCATTCAGCCATCAAATGCTTCCTAAAGCACCCCAAACCCCCACCAGAGCTCTGACAATTCCAACAGCAGACAGGAAGCCCAGTGCACTGTGCCTCAGCACCCTATGCAAATGGAGAGAGCTCAGAGCAAGGCATGGGTTGCTAGGGAGGTCAAAGGCCAGAGGCACATGCACCCTTGTTCTAGTTGGAGGCTGAGTGAGTCCACACTACAGATGAACAAAGGCCAGTCCCCCTCCCCGCCTCTTTCCCTCTGTCCCTTCCTTCCTCCCTCTCTCCATCCATTCCTTCTTTCTCCTTCTTCCATCCCTTGTTCCCCTTCCTCCTCCCCCTCCCTCCCTCTCTGTCTTAGGGTTTTACTTCTATGAACAGACACCATGACCAAAGCAAGTCATATAAAGGACAACATTTAATTGGGGTTGTCTTATTGGTTCAGAGGTTCAGTCCAGTATCATCAAGGCAGAAACATGGCAGTGTCCAAGCAGGCATGGTGCAGGAGGAGCTGAGAGATCTACACTTTCCTCTGGAGGCTGCTAGCAGAACACTGGCTTCCGGCAGCTAGGATGAGGGTCTTAAAGGCCACACTCACAGTGACACACCTACTCCAACAAGTCCACACCTCCTAACATTGCTACTCCCTGGACTGAATATACACAAACCATCACATTCCACTCCCTGGCCACCGTAGCCTTGTTCAAACACATGAGTCTATGGGGGTCATACCTAAACATACCATAATGAAAAACACATTCAGTCCAACTTCAAAAGTCCCCGTATTTTATAACAGTCTCAACAGTGTTAAAAGTCCAAAATTCAAAGTCTCTTCTAAGATTCATCCAATCACTTAACTGTAATTACCAAAGTAAGACAGGAAAACAGCTGGGCAAACTCCAAACTCTGCATCTCCGTGTCTGATATCAAAGCGGTCTTCAGATCTCCAACTTTTTTTTCATCTTTGTTGACTGTAACAAACTTCTTTCACCTGGGCTGGTTCCCCTCCCTGTTAGCAGCTTTCCTCAGCAGATAGCCCATGGCTCTGGCATCTTTAACATCTTTGGGTCTTCAAGGAAACTTCAATATCACAGCTTCTTGTTCCAATGTCTGGGATCCACACATGATCTTCTGGGTCCCTCCAAAGGGCTGGTGTTACTTCTCCAGCTCTGTCCTCCGTAGCACTCTAAGCTCAGGTTAATTCACTCCACTCCTGCTGCCGCTGTTCTTGGTGATCATCCCTTGGTACTGACATCTCCAATACAATGGGGTCTTCTGCTGGAACTGGGCTTCACCAATAGCCTCTCATAGGTTCTCTTCATGGTGCCAAGCCTCAACTCCTTTGCATGATCCCTTCAGTCCTGGGCCATCAACTGCAACTGGGGCTGCACCTTTACCAATGGCCTTCCATGGCCTCTCCCAGCGCCAAGACTCAGCTGTTCTCCAAGACACATTCACGCCTTCAAAACCAGTACCACCTGGGTGACTCTTCTCAGTACCAAGTACAGCCTTGGCTATCTCTGGAACACAGCTTTTTTGCACTCTCAGAAAACACTTCCCAGAAGATTTTACCTCAGTGATGCTGGTCTCTTCTTAATCACCACTAATTTCTTAGCTTCAGCTAACCAGCACCAATTATCCCAGTAATCCATTCAACTTTTTCACTCTAAAGCCAGAGTCACATGGCCAAAGCTGTTGAATTCTGCTGCTTGCAGGAGCTGGAACATGGCCCCCTTGTTCTATTACATTATCACTACTTCCTCTTTTCTAACCCCTTCACTGCCTAAGCTTGGCTGTCCTAGATCTTGCTCTGTAGATTGACCTTGAACTCAGAGATCTGCATGCCTGTCTCCTGGAATTAAAGGTGTGTGCCACCATGCCTGGATCTAAACTTAGCTGGGTAAGATCTTGCCCCAAGGTTAGCACTCCCTTAATTCAATTTAATATCTTTGAACAGGGGATTCAGCTCCATTTCACTTCCTGGAGCCCCTTTAATACTCAAACTATATATTTTATGTCTTTCCTTTGTCAGCTTGCTACGCTTGTTCAAAATGCTCTCCATGAGACTTAACCAGAGAACAAAGTTCCTGCTGGGCTTTTTTGAAATTTCCTTTGCCAATGCAATTAATCTGAGTCTCTTCACCTTAGCTTTAGGTAGACTTTTCAGAGGAGGGCAAAAAGTAATCACATTCTTCACCAAAATACCACAAAAACAGTCTCTAGGCCACATATTGTAATTCTCTACTGAAACCTCTTGGGCCAGGTCCTCACAATTCGAATCGCTCTCAGTAACAAAGTCTTCTATATCCATACTAGGATAGCCCATTAAGTCCCCTTTAAAGCATCCCACTGGTTTCCAAATCCAAAGTCCCCAAATCTACATTCTTAAAAAAAAAAAAAAAGAAAGGCATGGTCAGGTCTATCACAGCAATACCCCTCTCCTGGTATCAACTTCTGTCTTTGTTAGGGTTTAACTTCTGTGAACAGGCACCATGACCAAGGCAAGTCATATAAAGGACAATATTTAATTGGGGCCGGTTTACAGGTTCAGATATTCAGTCCATTATCATCAAGGTGGGAACATGACAGCATCTAGGCAGGCATGGTGCAGGAGGAGCTGGGAGTTCTACCTCTTCATCTGAAGGCTGCTAGCAGAATACTGGATTCTAGGTAGCTAGGATGAGTCTTAAAGCCCACACTCACAGTGACACACCTCCTCCAACAAGGCCACACTTTCTCCAAGAAGACCATATCTACTCTAAGAAGGCCACACCCACTCCAAGAAGGTCACGCCCACTCCAAGAAGGCCACGCCCACTCCAACAGGGTCACACCCACTCCAACAGGGCTACACCTCCTCTAACAGGGCCACACCTCTGAACAGTGCTTCTCCCTGAGCCAAGCACATGCAAACCACACTCTTTCCATCCTTACTTCCTTGTTTCCTTCCATTAGATCGCTTTCCTGGCTAGACATAAAACATCCCACAGAGAGCTCAGTGGTGGTGGTGGTGGTGGAATCCCTGACAGGGTTAGCTGTTTACAGAAGCGTCGTTGACCCAAGGCTGAAGAGTTCACCCACAGCACGGTAGGGGCAGCAGCCACCCAGTCAGCCTTCTACCTCTGATATAAGCTTAGGGTGCAGCCCTATGAGAATCTCCTGAAGGCCGTGGGCTCCATGAATCCAGCAGGAAGTATTCACGGGTCCGGTCTCATGATGTCTCCTGACACTATCACAGATGCTCTGAAAACCTTCACCTCAGAGGATGTCGCTGCACAGCTCCTGTGCTGCCCCCAGGCAAAAGTGTAGTGCTCTGGCTACTTGGGGGTCAGGGTGTCAGACACTGTCTGGGTATGTATGTCACCAGAGACTCCCAGGAGGACAAAGTGCTCCAAACCAACATGGCGTTCCCGACCCTTGGGACTTCAGTCTATCTGGAGATACAGGGCGCTTTGCCCATGTAGTGGGCACACAAAATAAATGCAGTCAGAGCCACACATGGCTCATCCTAACCATGCCTCAAGCGTGGGTCCGCGAGCAAATTGGTCTGGAGGTGAAGACCTGCAGGTCCCAGCAGATTATGCCCTGTCTTGCTTCTTCTGTTCCAGATGACCCCCTCACTGAATCCCACGGGGTGATGAGGACTTTGAGTCAGGGCTTCCAAGGAGGCTTTTTTCCACAGACCTTTATCCTGTGGACTTGGAGCAGAGGCTTCGCTGGCTAGGGCACACAGACTCTCATCTGTGTTCTCAAGTGTGTATGCCGAGGGTCCACCATTCCCACGCCCTGAGCACGGCTCACTTACCATCACTGTACCCAGCTACAGATGGGGAGACTGAGGCTCTGGACTATCCCATGGCATACCCAGTGTTAAGCAACTAGTCACTGGTGGGCCAGGAAAGGTGACCTGGGCCCAGACTTCACCACTGACAGGCTGTCTTTTAGTACTCTCTGTACTCATGCAGGAGAGTTCTGCACTCCATGCTATACAAGTACCACCCTGCGATTCCCATGCCTTGACTTCCTGTACAGTGGGTTCTTTACAGGTGCCAGCTCATGAGGGGTGACGGACAGCAGAAAGAGAGGACTCAGAACCCCTGATGGGAACTCCAGGCAGGCTGGCACCCCAAGGACCCCGGGCACAGTTCCCCTGCATGCTTGCCTGGTGCCAGCAGGCAGATGGGTTTGTTGGCCAGTCCTGCCAGTTGGCCCTGAGCACCTGGTGGTTGGCACCTTGGCCACTGGGATGGGCCATGGCCTGCCTGCTATAGGAGTGAGGCTGGCAGTGTGGACAGATGGGCTGGCCGCTCCATTGGCTGTCCACAAAGCTGCCAGCTGGCTTTGCCATGCCTGGTGCCTGGGCACCTCTGGGCTAGTGTCACGAGCAGGATGCTGCTGTGTTAGCTTTGAGGGATGGGCAGCTGGAAAGGTGGCATGCCTTGACCCCTCCCAGTTGGTCTGTTAAATGTCCCAGGGTCTGGGCTGTTAGGGACCAAAGCCAGGTTCTACCAGTCTGGATGTGTAAGAGGACAGATCTTCTGTGCTCCGGAATTTGCCTTGATTTGCACGAGGGCGGGATTCCAAGGGACAACCCACATCCTTGTCATCGAATCTAGCACCCCGGCATCACTCAGCTGTCAGAGAAGCTGTGTCCCCTGCCAACTCCTCAGACTCTGCCAGCTCCCCTCTGTCCCTGGTCCACTGGCAGCCCTGTCTCTTTTTCAGTTTGGCTATTTAAAAATTCCGCTCCCTTGGACAGAAGAGGACCAGACCAAGGATGCTCTATGGAAACCCAGGGGAAGTGTAGTCCCACACAGCATGGGATCCACCACCTTTTCCCTCGTCCCTCTTACTCTGAAATGAGTCGGCGACTAACAGCCTGGGGAAACCAAGGCACCTGTCTTCGTTAGGGTTTTACTGCTGTGAGCAGACACCATGACCAAGGCAACTCTTATAAGGACATTTAATTGGGGCTGACTTACAGGTTCAGAGGTTCAGTCCATTATCATCAAGGCAGGAGTGTGGCCACATCCAGGCATGCATGAGAGTTCTACATCTTTGTCTGCAGGCCTCTTTAAAAATATTTCCAGGTAGCTAGGATGAGGATATTAAAGCCCACACCCACAGTGACACACTTCCTCCAACAAGGCCACGCCTCCTCCAACAGGGCCACACCCACTCCAACAAGGCCACACCTACTCTGACAAGACCACACCTACTCCAACAAGGTCACGTCCACTCCAGCAGGGCCACATCCACTCCAAATCATGCCATTCCCTAGTCCAAGCATTTACAAACCATCAGAGCACCCAACAAAAACACACAGTGAAGACACTCCTTACTTGATCAGTGGCAGCCCAGACAATCAAAGAAATAACAGAAATAACGTGGCTTGTCTGAAAATGCACACCACTGCCATGTGCTCACTGAAAGGAGCAGAAAAAGATTTTAGGTAGGGTGCAGTGGTAGGTCATTTGCTATGCTATGACCTCTGGGGTCAGTCTTCACACTGAAACTAAGGGGAAGAAAGAGGGACAGAGGGAGGAGAGAGGGCAGACAGATGGATGGAGAAGGGACTTCACAAGTCGACGCTGACACTCTCTGTACACTTTCCAGTACTCGAAGTGACAAGATAAGATTAATATTGTCCCCTAAAAGGGGACAATCCATGTCCTCACTGCCTGGACTGGAAAGGGAGACCTTATTAGGAGATAAAGCATTTGCCAATGGTGGGATGACCTCCAGGTTCCTAGAGTTGACCTTCATCCAGTATAACTGCATCCTTCTAAGAAGAGTGTCTTTGATACATAGGCACAGACAGTGGGAGTGGGTGTGTAAAGGGACACCAAGACCACCATGGGGTGGGACGGACCCATCAAGCATTTCCTCATGTCCACCCTTCCCACACATCCTGTCCCTCCATGCCTCTACCCTTGGAATTCTGTTCTGAAGCCCCCTTACATGCCAGCACTGTCAACGTCTTTCCTCATCCTACACCATTGTGTTCCAATAAAAGTAAAGAAGACAGAAACACACAGGGCCAAGCTGGGAGGTGCTGCCCAGGTTGAAAGTTTAAAAAGACCAGTCAGGGGTAAGCAGCAACTCCCTTTCAACATTCAGGGTCTAAACAACCTGGGAAGACATGAGGTCTAGGCCCAGACCCATCTTTAGTGGAGAAGCTGCTCGACCACGCAGTCTCCAACTGGAAGGCAAGTGAAAACACAAATAAGGTGAGTTTTAAAAAGCAAAACCAAAACTCATTTTATCCTAGAAATGCACTAGCAGGGCAATCTGGGGCACACACCAAATGTGGACAAGTTTTAGCTAGGATGTTGGAGCAGCTGCTCTGCAAAGTAATGGAGGGGCTGGGGAGACCACTCAGTCAGTGAAGGCACTTGCCACACAAGTGGGAAGAGCTGAGTTCCACCACAAGGATCCATACAGGAAACTGAGTGGGATGTCATAGCCTTGTAATTCCAGCTATGGAGGTGAGAATGGCTGAATACCTGGCCAGCCTCCTTGGCAAATCCCAGAGGCCCTGTCTGAAAAACTAAGTGAACAGTGTGACCAAGTGATGATACCCAAGACACACACATATACATGAGTGCACACACACATGCACATACACACACATGTGCACACACACATATACACACATACATACATGATGAGTGCACACACAAATGCACACATATGCATCTGCACACACACATGCATCTATACATACATATACACAAGGCACATATGCACACACATATCCATGAGTGTACACATATACGCACATGCATATGCATGAGTGCACACACAGGCATCTACACAGATATACACACATAGACATCTGCACACACATGCATGAGTTCACACACATGAGCATATTATGCACACATCATACTCATCTTCACACATACACACATACATGAGTACACACACACTTACGTGTACATACACACATACATATATACACACATACATACATGATGAATGCACACATAGATGCACACATAAGCATCTGCACATGCATGCATTTACAACACATATACACATGCACATATGCACTCACACATTCATGAGTGTATACACATACACACATATGCATATGCTTGAGTGCACACACATGCATCTACACAGATATACACACGTACACATCTGCACACAAATGCATAAGTGCACATACATGCACGTGGCCATGCGCACACACATGCATACAAGAGTAGGATTTGAACTATGTATTCTGTATTTGTAGCTATACTTCCACAAATAAACACTATCCTGACAGGATACACACCAGTGGCCTCTCTGCAGTGAAAGGTACATAGTAGGTGCTTAATAAATACCAGTCAAGTGAAAGGATTGTTTTTTGTCTCTTTCCTTCTTACTTCATATGTTTCACATTTTCTTCCAGAGCATGCGGTGTGTTCTCTGAGAGACAAAATGTTAGGTATGTTTTTCTTAAACTTTAGGTGTGGAATATGAGTGCCAGGAAAACTAACTGTACCATGGGAAAGAGGTGAGACGGCTTTAGACAGAAGCTTTCTGCCAGTAGTACAGTGCATATTTCTCTCCCTCACTCTCCTGCATCATGAGACAGCATCTCCAGAATTCAGAGCCCCTAAAAGTGAACTGAAGGGACCTTGTCAGGGACCTCAGAGAACCCGGTCTTCATATGAGGAAACTGAGACACAGAGAGGGTCAGCCACATGCCCAGGGTCCCACAAGAGCCCAGAGGAGATAAAGCAGGTCCCGGGCTCTTAGTGCCTGTCTTTCCACCTCATGCAACCCTGACAATGTGAGCAGGAAGGAAGCTCACAGGCTGTCTTAGTCACCATTTCTATTCCGACACAAAACATCATGACCAAGAAGCAAGTTGGGAAGAAAAGAGTTTATTCAGCTCACACTTTCCACATTGTTGTTCATCACCAAAGGAAGTCAGGACTGGAACTCACACAAGGCAGGAACCTGGAGGCAGGAGCTGATGCAGAGGCCATGGAGGGTGCTCTTTGCCTGCTTGCCCTAGCCTTGCTGTTGAGTCTATCCTTTCACTGGCATTAAAGCCTACTTTTTTGGGATTCCAGAGTGTGCTGAAGACCAGTTTAAACATCCAGTCTTGTGGAGTGAGTTGAGTATCGGCAGAATTATTGACTTCTGTTCATGGCCAGCCATTACTGTATTAGCCAGACTGCAGTCTGTTAAGTCTCATATACATACATACATACATACATACATACATACATGTGTGTATTTGTGTGTGCATGCATGTATTTGTATATGTGTATATGCATGTGTGTATGTATGTGTATATATATGTGTGTGTATTTATATATATGTGCATGTATATATGTGCATGTATATATGTGTATATGCGTGCATATGTGTATATATGTATCACATATGGGTGCATATATGTGTGTGTATGCGTGTGTGTGTATGCGTGTGTATGTGTGTGTGTATGTGTGTGTGTGTGTGTGTGTGTGAGAGAGAGAGAGAGAGAGGGAGAGAGAGAGATTCATTCTATAAGTTCTGCTGCTCTAGAGAACTGACTAACACTGTGTGCCTTCCACTGGGAGACACACAGCTGTCCATGCGGTACCAGCCCCTCCCTAAGGAGGGGTTGATCATTATTATTTTGTTGTCCTTTCTTTCTTGAGATCGAGTGTTAAGTGTCCCAGGATGGTCTTGAACTTGCTACACAACTGAGAATGACCTTGAATTTCTGATTCTCCTGCCTCTACTTTCTCCGTGCTGAGATTGAAGGTACGGACCTCACAGTTCGTTTGTATGATGCTGGTGATCAAATTCGAGGCATCTAATACTCTAGACAAGTAATCTATCACACGAGCCACGTCCTCAGCCCTGTCTTTGGCGAAGGACAAATGTGGTGGGGGCAAGAGCCACCTGTGTGCGTGGCACGCAGGGGTCTGGTATCTCTGAAGCCTCCACTTTAGGTCTGAGAGGGCTTTATGGTTAAGCACTTTATCAGAAGTGGATGATGGACAGCTGGATGATGGTGAGGGCGTGGCTTCCCTGATCTCTCTACTCTCAGGGGCTGGTAGCCTGTTTCCTGTAGCGGGAGCTTTCTCCGGTTCCCTACCAGAACAACCTCTCCCCAGACCATAACTGCCAACACTTCATGGTGCAGAGAGGGAAACTGAGGCTCAGAGGGATGCTAGCAATAACCGGAAGTCCCGGAGGTATTGGAGCTGAGCACACACAGCCCACATCACTAGACTGTCACCTTCCACGTGACCTTGAGAAAAGCCTGCTGGCATGTGTTCTGTCCACTCTGAGTCCTGTGGGAGGAGGATCTAGTAGTATCCATCCACACCGTTGCTGCCTCTCTCCACCGCCTCCGCATCCTGCAACTCCCGGGTCATGTATAAAACATTCCCGGGCACCACTTATCCCTCATGCATTTTCCATGAATCCGAGCTCGACTTAAAACATATAAACATAAAAATACCAAGAAGCATTTTTTTTTAAAAAAAGGCCATGTTTCAAAAAATACCAAGAGACCCATTTCTGCACGCCCTCCTCACGTGACCCCCAACCCCCACCCAGTCTGCTCTGCTCCGGTCCGTCTCCTCATGCCTGTGTTCCGCTGGCCTCTGCTAACGTCTCGCTCCCTTCCAGTCATCCTGTTCACCTTTCTCTCCTTCCTTCTTTCTCTTCATTTTCTACCCTCTCTCCCTTCCCTACCCCTAGACCCCTTCATCCTTCCCTGTAACCATCTCAGATGGAACTCAAATAATCTTTGTACGGTCCTGCCTGTCTGCCTCTCCCAGGGTCTTCTCCTGTTCCTCTTACAGCCGACCGAAGGGGCTCAAAGTAAATTGGAGTAGCAGGGAACCTGGGTGGGCCTTGCTAGCAGGTGTGTGAACTGGTATAGCCTCTTTTGGAGATTTCTGGACATCTCCTACTTCAGCTCACAATGAGCAAGGTCGCCAAAGAAGCAGAGAAGGTTCATCCCCTCAGAGATGGCCAGGAGCTGTGGTGCCAGCTTGGTTCAAAAGAGTCAGATAGCTCCGATACCAGTTACTGCCTAGAAGCACCAGATTCTAGTGTGGTCACGGGCCGCGGCACCCTGTACTTAACAAAAACGAATGGCAGAGTCCGGTATAGTGGCACAGCTCTGAAATTCAAGCTTTGTAGGGGCCTGAGGCCAAAGGACTCTAGGCCTGGGTAACAAAGTGAGACCTCATTTTTTAAAGCTATACTGGTGACATGGATTAATCTCAAATTTTAATAATTCACTAAAAGAAGGAACATAGAAGTCCATCACCATAAAGAACACAAGTATCTGATATCGTGCGCGCGCGCCTCTGGAAGTCAGATGGTGGCCGTCTTCTGGGAGAACAGAGGCCCTCCCTAGCTGCTGAAGTGGTTCATATAGAGAAGGAAAACCCTGCTGATGATCTGGGCAACCCAACCCATTATATGGGAGTTCGACCTTAAGAAAACACAAGATGCGTACCACTGCTTGTGAGTATTATTAACAAATATTGTTCTTTTCTCAGGCCACGCCACACGCCGTTCCCCTGTTATTGTTAATTACCATTACCGTGACTGGAGCCACCAATCCCAGTGTTTGTACTCTTGTCGGTTGAGGTTGATGCAAGCGCTTCCCCAAGGGACTAGTGGAGTCGTAGGCCATTCAGACACTGCCGTGCCCAGAAAAAGCCAAGCACCTCAGAGAGTCTGGCATGGCCTTCGTGGGGAGACTGCCCCACACTCACTTCCCACACTGCACATCTTCTGAGGCTGGGTCCCTTTCTCTCTCTGTCAGCTCTAACTATAAAGATTCTGGTTAGTTGAACCCTGGGCCTGATATCCAACAGCACAGAAGCCACATCGAGCTTCTAGGAAGGGGCAGCCTGAGAACCCGGGGAGGAGACCTGCTTACAGAAGCCACCAAACACCGAGACAGCCTGCAAATGTGCCAGAGAGGGACCACCTCCAAGTGAGGGACTCTGAACAAGGCCTTTATTTCTGTTTTTCTTCCTTATTGCCTTCTCCTGGGAAGGAAGAAGAACAGAGCAGCTCTACTGCTTCAACAGCGTGGGTGTGAGCCTTCCAAGGCTCAAGAAAAGCCTGCTTATTTCCATTGAAGGGGAGGCGCAGATCAGGGAACTTCGGCCCTATTAGTTAAATAATGGTGCTTAAAAATGCATAGAGCTTAGCCACCTCCCTCCCCTTAAAAAAAAATCCAGAATTTTTCTATTGAGTATACTTTTTCCCTTGGCCATGAATATTAATGTCCCTCTCAGAAAGATCTACTTGAAAAAAAAAAAAAAAAACCAAGAATGAATTAAGTACCTGCAGGTTTTGCTAATTCCTCTTTTTGGTGACACGCCGTCATTACATCAAATTACTGAGATGGGCCCGCTCTTTCTCTCTCCCTCTCTATTTTTTTTTTCTTTTTTGGGTGAAAATTATGGAATATCAAGTATATGTAAATGGAGCAAAGAAAGAGGAAAAAAAAAACCTGTGAAGGAAGACCGGGGAAGGGATGCATTGGGTATTCAGCCCGCGTAGCAGTCGGCCAATTAATCAAGAACGGGCGCGAGGAGGCTGCAGACGGGATGAGTTCGCCCTTCATGTTGATGGGGCCGGCGCGGGGCAAACGCTACGGCACCTGAACTCACGGTTAGGCATGCAGAAAGGGATCATGGGAATATCTTGCAGTCTTTGTCTTCCCGGTGAAGGATGGAAAATGTCAAGCTGTTGTTTGGCTGGATGGAGGGGTGGGGGCGGGAGGGGGAGAAGCGAGAACTGCGGGATGGAGAGGAGACGCTTTAACTCTTTGAGAACACCCCTCTAGCTCCCCTCACTCCAAGCCCCCTACCTCCACTTCAGCTCCAGGCCCCCAGCTCCCGCTCCCCAGAACAGCTGTGGGAACTCTGCCTGCAACCAGCTAGAGAGACTTGTGGGCTGGAGCAGACAGTGATGTGTGTGTGTGTGTGTGTGTGTGTGTGTGTGTGTGTGTGTGTGTGTGCGCGCGCGCGCGCGCGCGCGCGCACGCGCGTACTCGTACACACATGTCAGAGGAGGAAGATAAGAATTCTGTCTCCCCCAGACATGGTCTTTGTTTGTTCTGGAGTGTGTCTGCCTTCTTCTCTCTCCAACTCATCGTGTCCCCTCGAAGGGGGAGGGTCTTAAAATCTGACATCGGCTTCAGGAAGACACTGGTATGACCAGGCATTGAGACTGGTGTGGCTTGGGAGTTACCCCAAGTACCCAGCCCACCCACCAGAGCAGTTGGTGGTTATCCTGAAGCAAGGTATATCCCTGAAGGAGCTGCCACCCGTGGGCAGGTGTGGCTGGACCCTCAGCTGGGTTCAGCACTCACAATGGTGATGGGGATCTGGACAACAATGGTAATAACCATTTTCCAACCTTGTCAGCTGATCCCTGCCCCCCAAACCCCAATTCTTTTCAAGTGCCCCTGTGGTCTCACCCTTTCTAGACAAAGGCAGATCCATGGTCCCCTTAAGGATGGCTGCACCAAACATCTGCCAACTGGTATGTGGTCCTCCAAGGCTGCACTGGGACCTGTCTGAAGGCCCCAAGGATCTGCCCTGCAGAGGAGGTTGCCAAGAACAGAGTTGTGGTAAGGAATAAGAGACACATCTCCAGGACATAAGTCCCTGTCTTTTCTAAGGAGAGATGAGCATCTTAGGCCCTGGTCTGCCTGCCTATCTAGCTGTATCTGCCCTAGCACTCACCTCTAGGCCTGATCCACAGCCAGTGAGTCTTCCTGAGAGCTTGGCACAAACACACAGACTGTCAGTTTCTGTCTCACCCCTGGGTGGTTCCAGTGCCCGCAGATGTCTAACGCTGACTCCCATCTGCTTTTTCTACCTGAGATCTGCCAGGTAGCTTCTACGACACAAATAGGGGATGGCACATCTTCCATGGGCAGGGAGAGCACAGGCAGGAGTGCTCTGCGACTCTCCACACTCACAGAGACAGAGAGGCTAGGAGACTTAGCCCAAGACATACAGCCATCCGAGGAGCAGGGCCCACTTCGCAAGGGCAGAGTCTGCTCCCGTCCACCTGGAGCTTGTCTCTGCTACCTGCAGACCCTGTGGAAGTGGATGCCTAGAACTACCCCGTGATGCTGGTTCAGAAGGTTGTAAGGGCTCCCCAAATCAACTTCTACTTCTAACCAGATCCCAGAGATGCTGGTGGTATATTGGGGAGCCATTCAGAGCCCTCCTCACTCTGCCTATCCCTAGCTTCAAATAAGAAGTCAGTCTGTGAGGTCTGGGGTACAGGCCTGTTGTCAGAAACACCTGCTAGGGTGAGGCAGGGGGATTGCCTGTACTGCAAAATGAGTGCAAATCCAGCTTGTGAAACTTAGATACGGTCGATCTCATAAATCTATAAAACCCGTATCCCTAGATTTAATCCCCAGTAAATTTGGGGGGATGTTGAATAGGAAGCATGTATGCATGGGAAACTCGTGATAACTCAAACACAAGCCGATGGCCCAAGCAAGAAGGTGTCTTGTTACCCAGAACCCTCCTCTCCATAGCTCACCAAGGGTCGTTGCTAGGGGCTGTTGCAATGACCCAATCCCTTATCTGTCCTGGACCATCCGTGAGTCTGTGATGCTTCAGCGCATCCTTAATTAGATTCTCAAAAGGTTAAGGCCCCACCAGTCCTGACAAGACTCCAGAAGGCATGCAGGGGTCCTGTAAAACCACCTCCTTCCCCAGTAGCCGGTGCCTCTTCATGTGGGAGAGGTAGGCAGGGTCTCAGGAAGCAGGTCCTGAACAAGATTCGTAGCCGAGGCCACCTGCTCAGGGATGACTCACTCTCGCATGGTTGACTGCTCTGGGGGAAATCGTATTTGTTAATGGGCTTTGGAAAATCAATTCTGAGATGCAAGATTGAAAGGAAAAGGCCCAAAGCTTCCGTCTCTGAGAGAGCACTGAAGTCCTCTCGTTTCTTCGTTCAGCTCCCTTCCTCCCTGTCACCATCCTTCTCTCTCTTCTCCCCTCTCTCCTTTTCTCTTCCTTCACCCTCTCCTTCAGCCTTCTCCCACCCCAGGCCTCTACCCGATATGGCTCCAGAGCAGAACAGAGCTCTCCACAGGAAAACAGGAGAAAGGGCTGAATGTTCATCCGGACACCAAGGACGAGTCAAGGAGACAACAGACAGCCAGATGTAGTCCCCCACATGCCTGCTTGAGGGTGGAAGGATGGAGGTCATGTTCACTTGGGAGAGGGCAGAGCTGGAATCTGGGAGACCTAGCAGACACTAGCATGAAGTTCGGACTAGACCCTTCGAGGAATATAGGGAGCCATGGAATATGTTAGTTAGAGCAGACTCAGTTTTGCCTTTCGGGGAGAATTCTTTGACTAGTAGTGGGGGTCGGAGGAAGGGACATGGGCTAGGAGCAGGACACTGTTGCAACCATCCAGACAGGAAAGGGATGCTTAAAGAAGGACATTGAGAAAGGTGTGGGAGGTGGGGCCTTCCACAGCCCATGGGTGCCCGAAATTGCTCTTCGGAAAAAAATACATACATAGACATAGACATATATATCAGATAAATATTTTTAAATATATATTTAATTAATGTAGTATATTATATATTTGTATTTAATATAAAATATTGTAATTAAATATACATTTAATTAGTACGTTTAATATATTAATTAATATATATTAACATATCAAAAGTTTCCCATGGTCACGATCTTTTGACCACTGTCTCTAGGCCAAACCTGGGTTATAGAACTTTCTGTGGTGATGGAAATACTGTGCTTCTTTGTGTCCATGATGAAAGTGCTTTGTGTGCAGAGGGAATGAGACATGGTGAGAGGGACTGGGTGGTCACTTTTTAAATTCTGTTTTAAAAATCCCAGGTTTGTGTTCTGCCAGAGAGCCCAAGTTTGGATGGGAGTGGGTCTACTAAGATACGTTCACCCTTATGAACAATCTCCTTGTGGTGATCTGGATGAGATTCCTGTAGTCTCAGGCATCTGAAGATCTGGTCCCCAACTAATGGCACTTTAGGGGGAGACATAGGCGGTACGGACTTGTAGGAGGAAGAGTGTCACGTGGGGCAGGCTTCGAGGTTGCAGGGTGTGACCTCCTTGCTTCCAGGTTGTGCTTTAAGAGATGAGCAATCGCAGAGACACTACGCGAAAGCACAGCCAATCAGAATGCAGAACTGTGGAGCCCAGGAAAGAACAGTCAATCAGAATGCAGAACTGTGGAGCCCTGGAAAAAACAGCCAATCAAAATGCAGAACTGTGGAGCCCAGTCCCAGTGGATACATACAACTAAAAAACACCACCATGCCTAAGGCTCAAGAAGACTTAGAAACACTGTAACAGCCAGAAGAGCAGGAAGTTTGCTATGAGATCACGTCTCCTAGTAACGTGAGATGCCACACACAAAATCTCATAAACACGGCCATCTAGACACTTGTGGGCAGGGACAGCAGCCACATACATGCCCAAGAGAACCAGAAAGGCCTTAACCCGACGCAAAGAGCTACGGGGCAGCAAAAGACTTCTGAGAGTGGGAAAAATGTTCTTGTTCAATGAAGGGCACAACGATTGGTTATTCAGTGTCAACCAACGGTCAGCCCCAAAACATACAAGGAACGTTAGATAGACTGAGCAAGCTACACTTAGGAATGCATACACACACATATACATACATGTGTATGACAACAATTAATGAAAGAAGAGGCCAGAAATTAAAAAAAAAGAATAGAGAGGGGTACACAGGAGAAATTGGAGGAAGAAATGTTTCAATTACATTATAGTCTCAATAGATCCAGCAGTAACAAATGTTCAGCTACAAGTTCTTCCTATAAAAACAAACACACTATCCATCTCATTAATTCATGGATTGAGCTTTTTTGCAGGAACACAGCGGAGCAAGTGTAGGATGAACTCCCTTGTGCGAGGTGGACATTATTAAGTACCAGCTGAATGTCAGAGAGCTCTGCTGGGGTCTCTGGTTTCCCTGTGGCAGGGTTTCCTGGTTGATGAGGCAGGGCAGAGCTTCTGAAAGTTCCTAGACAGGCATGTACACACATGTACACACAACACTAAAACACACACATATGCAAACGCACAAAACACACACATGAACACAAACATGCACTCACTAGAGCTCTCTCTGTCTTTCTGTCTGTCTCTCTGTTTCTGTCTGTCTGTCTCTGTCTGTCTGTCTCTCGGTCTCTGTCTCTGTCTCTGTCTGTCTCTCTGTCTCTCTCTGTTTCTGTCTCTGTCTCTCTCTCTCTCTTCCCCCTTCTCTCTCTCTCTCTCTCTCTCTCTCTCTCACACACACACACACACACACACACACACACAAAATATGGGGCCTGGCAGAAGTTCCTCAGGTCACTGAGGTATATCTTACCTTGTCTCTTGACCTTCTGACCCCTACACTCTTCCTGATTGTCCCAACTGTGTGACACCATTGTGATTAGGTCACCTGATCCTGGAAATTGAAACTCTGAAGCAGTGAGCTAAGACAACCTTTTTCCTAGCTAAGCAGCCTGCTTTGGGCTCTCCGTTATAGCACCGGAAAGCTGCCCAGGAAGAAACATGTGCTTGTTGAACTCTTGCTGTAACCAGCACATGATATCCAAGACTGGTTTAAGTCAGACCCTCAGCCAATGAGGAGTAGGGCAGTTATCCAGATCCTGTAACTATACTGATAATATATACACAAAACTTGACCCAGAACCCATCTGAACATTTGCAGAGTCCTGGGGATGGAGGTCCTGACACACTTGCCTGGATTACTCAAGGCCAGGGCAGAGTGCTGTCTACTGCAACTTGACAATGGGGTCTCAGCACAGGCGAGCTCAGCATTCCAGCAGCTGGCACAGCCTTATGGCCGGTTGTGAGCCACAACCTGTATCACGAAGCTGGCAAACCTTGGCTGAGCCACTCCCATGTGCTAGAACTCAGAGAGGAAGAGTTAAGGAATTATCGAGGAAGGTCAAACCCACCCCTTACCAGTGGCTCTCATGGCTGTGAAGACAGGAATACTGTCGCTCAGGGCCCCCGAGTGGAGTGATCTTGGTGTCTCTGGGATGAAGGTGCAGGCAAGGAAGAGAAGCTGTGTTCCCACTAAATGCCATTGCTGTCTCTGGACCAAAGGGTTCATGCAACTCACAGGTCACAGCCCATCATGGAGGCAAACCACAGCAGGAACCTGTGTGCAGGAACTGAAGCAGAAGTTGCAGAGGAAGGCTCCTCACTGACTTGCTTTTCATTGGTTTCTCAGTTGGCATTTTTATATAAACCAGGCTGACTTGCTCAGAGGTTAGGCTGGGGTCTCCTACATCAATTACCAATCAAGCAAATGCCCCAGACAAGAGCACAACCCAGTCTGATGGGACGATTCCTTCATTGAGATTCCCTTTTCTCACCCGTGTCAAGCTTTGTCTCTCATAGGCAAGAAGTATATCACTCTGCCCTCGTCGACCAACACGAACACAACGTATCTCTTTAAGAACTTTTCCTTGTCCCCACAATCTCATGTTGATTTCCCAACATAAAATATAGTTCAAAGCCCAACGTCGCTTTAAAGGTGACTTCTAACCACGTGGAGGCTCCGGTAGAACCCAAAATAAGTTACAGTCTTCCTTATTCTAAGAGGACCCAGGACAATTATAAGCAGATTGGAGCAAACCCAAAATCCAAGAGAGGAAAAAGCTCAGTGTCCAACATCTGGAACTCAGTCCTGATCTTCTGGGCTCCAACAGGCATGTACAACACACCTCTCCTGTTCTGCCCTCGGCCGCACACAGCATATTTCATAGGGTTAGGTAAGCTCCATCCCACACCGGCCACTGTCCTAGGTGGTCACCCCACAATCCTAGCATTTCCAATATGCTGTGTTCTCTGCTGCAACTGAGGCTGTGCCTTGAGCAGTGGCCTCCTGGTCTCTCTTCAGAGGCTCCTAGCCAGTCCCACTGCTCCAAACTCAAGATCCTTCCTATGTGTACACCATACCTTCAAAATCAGTACCACGTGGGAGGCTGTGACACATCACGGAGTTCACCTCCCAGCTCGAAATGCAACCTTGGCCTCCTCTGGACCACAATGTCTGCCTGCTAACCCTGAGGAAACATTTCCCAGATTTCTTCTCAGTGATGCTCATCTCTTCTGAATCACAGCTGATTCATGCCCCAGATCGCAGGCATTGATTGTCCCCATAAGTTCTCTTTAATGGCACTGGCACCTTTGAACCCACGGCTGGTTCTTCGGGTGAGGTGAACCTCAGATTTTTAATTGAAATAGATCACATAAAGGGACTTCAAGGCATCTTGGAAGGAACCTTCCTCAGAAGCCTCACAAGCCCTCAGGTGTTCACGCCATTCTCTGTGTCACTTTCTAAGTTCACACAACAACTCGATGAGCTCCACTCCCCCAATGTCTTCTTCAGCCTCGACGTCCTGAAGTCCTCCCATAATCTTCCCCCAAACAGTATGTCCAGTCACAGAAGAGCTAAAGGAGCTTGGGACTGCACAGATAGACACCGTCACCAGCCTTCTACAGCTGGCCCAGCCTGTCACCCAGCTCCCAGGAAGCACAGGACACACTTTCCTTGCTATAGTGTGGACCTGGGGCTTCCCGGACAGGATCCAGTTTCTAAATGGATATCCACGAGTTGGAGCATGGACTTGGGAGAAGTCAGGCTGCCAAGAGGACTGGAAGCAGAAGGGAAAACTTCACAGTCAGCAAGGATCAGGCTGGCACCAGGGTGAAGTGTAGGGCACAGAGGCAACAGGAATCAGGTTTGTGTTGGAGACAGAGCAGCTTAACTTCTCAAGACAAAAGGCTTGCGGCATCCCAACTGTCTCTCAGTAAGAGTCTGAGGGCTCTGTGGGGCATGGGTTCTGCTCAACCAAGGACAACTGGCACGTCTCTTTTCAAGGTGCATTTTCTGTCATCATCCCTAAGGGCAGAGATCTGGTAGCATTGATATGTAATGGTCTTGAGATGCTGCCCAATAGCTTACGATCACAGAACATACCAAAGACCCAGGTGACCTCCCCAATGGCACCCATGACAGTTCTGTCCCACTAACTGGACAGAGTGACACCAGGATCCCTGGACAAAGGAATAGTGTCACACCAAGAATGGCCCAGGAGAGATACTTTAGACTGTAAAGTTCCCCATGGAGGGTCACACGGGTGACAACCCCACCCACGTTTCTGAGCCTGGACTTTAAATCCATCCTACACACAAAGTCTTCCCTGCACAGACTTCCATACAGAGACTTTGGTAGACTGTAGTGGCAGAGTAACTTGCAGGACACAGAAGGACTTTGTTTTATCAAGAACTCCATCAGTGAACAATCCAGGCACCGGCCCTGAAGCTGGTGAGGCAGTGAAATTTTCACCCAGCACCCTTATAGGACAAAATGGAAATAGCCTTTAGTTGTATACCTACAATCCTCACCCTCTCTGAGAAGCAGGCACCGGCAGCACTTGCTTTCTCGCTGCCTCAAGTGCTCCTCAGTCTCAATAGTCTGTATATTGGGTAGATAGCATTTTGTATAGTTTGTCTCCATATCGGCTCTCCGTGGCGTTCCAGTCTGCGGATTAGATTGATTTTGTTTTCAAAATTATCTGTATATTTAGGCAAAATATATGCTTTATTTCGGGAGGATAAAATTAATGTCATAAATAGCTTCTCTCTTCTGGGCTAGTTCCTAGATTAAGGGGGCAACATTGACAGGATAGCCACACTGAAGGGATTGCCCCGAGTCCCACAAAGACTTTCCACGTTTCTCGGGGCGTCCACGGAGGTGAATCTTTTGAGATCACCCTCTGGCTCAATTTGTCAGTGCCTGCAGTGTGACAAGCATCCCTCACACTCTGAGGGGCCAGCAACAACCTGCTGTCCTGGAGCCTATGTGTCAGCTGGACTTGGCTCAGGACCACTTCCTGCCTCTCTACCTCTGCTTACAGCATGGGATGGACAGCAGAGTATAGGTGTAGGCTCTGCCTACAGTTAGGAGAACTTTACTATCAGGTAGCCAAGGGCTTGTGAGGCCAAGGCAGAGTAGAGAGCCAGTGTGTACCTTCCTTCTGCCTGTGGACTTCCTGCCTAAGCTTAGGAAAATCTGTTGGACCAATGCTTTCACCACAGAGTGCAAAATGGCACACAAGTTACCACAGTGGCTCACACTTGCAACCCTAACATCTGGGAAGCAGACACAGGGGCAAGTTCTGGGCCAGGCAAGACTACATGGCAACAACTTGTCCCAAAACAAAAGGACACAAAACCTTTGGGGATAAAGAGGGCAAACGCCCTCCACCTCCCGGGCTGCGCAACTCCTGTATGGACAGCATACATCAGACTCTTCGAGCGTCTTGTTCTTACTATCTCACTCACGGACTGCCTGTTGACAGGTAGGCTGGAAGAAGTTCAGACACCAGATCCCAATCACACAACTAAGGAACCCTAGAACTGGTGTTCGAAGTCCCAGACCCAAGAGCGTGCAGCCAACGTGCTTCCCACCGTCCACGCGGTTTGCTTCGTGGAGCGCAGACGTCTCCTCGTCTCTCCCGGGAATGCCTGTTACTCCGCCTGGGTTCTACATCGACTCGAGTTGTTCTTGGTCATGGAAGCCGAGCTGAGTGACTGGGACGTGTGACACTTGCTTAGCTGCGTGGCTCCGAGGGAGGCTCCGGGGCCATCCGTGTAGCGTGTCTGCATGGCCGGTTTACACGCTTCTTCTGGTTATTGCCGTCTCTATCCCGCGGCCCGCACACTCAATTTCAATTCAAAGTTTGGCAGTGAAGGTGTCACGGCTAAAAAATGGAATGGCCTCCCTCCGAAATGAAATAATTTTGTTGTTCAGTTCCGAGCGATTTTGTAATTTCATGCTTGTGTATGATAATTTTATGCTGTCCTGCCTCACGTAACTCAGTTCTGGCAGATCCTGACAGGTGATAAATACAATCTTTTCCGCCCCGCATGCGACAGGCCGGTGCGAAGGGGGGAGGGAAAGATGGCAATTTCGCATCTGAGGCCAGTGCGCGCCCGCAGCCTGTGGCGGCCCCATTCTTTCATAATTTCACGCCTGGATTCCAGCCGGCGCCACCTCTGCTGTGGCTGAAGGACCCAGGGGTCAAGGGAGCCTTCCGGAAAGTGGAATGGTGTTGGGAAGGGGCCAGGGAACCGGTGGAAGGAGGGGAGAGGAGAGAGTGATGGTTGAAGTGCGTCCTGGACTAGCGAACAGAGCAGACTGGATCTGTGGCATTGATCCCGGCCGCACTCTGCCCTGGGTATACACGGAGAATAAGTACTTTTAGCAGATAATTTGGTCTGCACGAATTTGTGAAGTCTTCCAAAGATGGTTGTTTCTGAGGGGGTTGGGGATTTTGACTTAGCATCTGTCACCAAGGCCTGTATTTTTGATAACTGCTCCTTAGCCCTGCCCCTGAAAAAAGCCCTGTCTTCTGAAGAATAAAGGAAGAGAAGAATGGTCAGGAAGGCCCGGTGGTCCGGAGGGGTGTCACCGTGGCTGATGGGGGAGCTAAAGTGTGGGCCCTGCTCTAGTAGACGCCTGCTGGATACCCTGGCCAGCCCAGCCCAGCCCCTCATCCAACCTTCACCTCACACAGGAAGCTCCTTCTTTGCTATTGTAAGAGCCAGGGGCTCCCTGAGCCTGAGCACTTACTGTCAGAGACAATGTTTGAGCATCAGCTGTTTACCAGGATGACTGGAGAAGCCAGACATTCATTGGCTCCAGTGTCTCTTGGGGATGCAGACTAAGAAGTCCCATTTTACAGATGGCAAAACTGAGGCTAAGTTGACAGAGGTTACAGAAGTTTCTTAGGGCATCATAACAAATGACCATACAGCAGATGACTTCATACTGAGAAAGCACTCCATCCCAGCATCAGAGGCTACACGTCTGATGTAGAGGAGTTGGGGGGCTGGGTCCAGTAGGAAGCTCTTGGAGAAGGTTCTCTTCGCTGAGTCTCCCCTAACTCTGAAACTTGGTCAGCTTGCTTTGGTTGTATGCATGTCACTCTGGGCCCGTCCTGTATACTCACAGTGTCTGCCCCACCCTTCTCTATTAGGAAACTGAGATTTAGCACTAATCTCAACCAGGTTTATGCCATCTAAAGATTCCTGTCTTAATTCTATCTGCCAAACCCTCCTTTAAGTAAGAGCCCAGAGTAACCTTCTGAGTGTAGCCAGATGCTGGAGTCTCCCTGCTCTTGGGCAACTGTAAGTCCTGTGGGGGTACCAAGCCCAGGGTTGAGGGCACCTTAAAACAGAACAGAGAAGGAACCCTAGTGGGAAGTGACTGCTTAGAAGCTTGTGGCTGCCAGTCCATCTCAGCCCTGTTTCAGGTCAATGTTCTCCTTAGAACCGTTTCATGGAACATGAGTCCCTGCAGGGTTATAGTCAGCCCTGGGCTCCCAATACTTACAGGAGAATGAGCCAGAGGAGTCTTTCAGAGTCACTGGAGATTTTGGACTCAGAGAGATCATGGAGATATGGGGAAACTGAGGCCAGAGAGATTCCCTGCCTGTCCAACGTTACAGGGTCCTTGCTGGCTCTGCAATGAAAGACCAGGGAGTCTATCCAGGAGACACAGGAGGAAGGCACACATACACAAACATGTGTGCACACACACAGACAGACATACATATACACAAGTACATGCACACAGACACACATACATATGTACATTCACACATACAATCACACATACATACACACATATACACATACATGCAAATACACATATACATACTCACATACACATATACATAACCACACACACATACATACACATAAAGACACACATACATATTACACACATATACACACATGCACACACACATACATAGTCACATACACATGTATATAAACACACACACATACATACATGCACACATATATACATATGTATACACACATACATGCATGCACACATATATACATATGTATACACACATGCATACACACATGCACGCTGACACAGACATACATACATATACACATGCAAACACATACATACATGCAAGTACACACATACATAACCACACACATACATACACATAAAGACACACATACACACATGTACACATACATACACACATGCACACACATATACATACTCACATACACACAAATACATAAATGCACACACATGCACATGCATAATCACATGTACACTGACACAGACACACATACATATACACATGCATACACATACACACACACATGCGCGCACACACACACACACACACACACACACGCACGCAGACATGATCCTTATCTCAGCTCTGGCACACCAGGATAGCTCCACCCATACATGAGCAGAACATTTACCTTCTAGGCCTCACTGGTGACTGCTAGAGAGACCATTCCCAGGGATAAGGTGGAGCCCCACACCACATTGGGGCCACATTGCCAAGAAGGCAACCTCCCTTACCACCTCCTGTCACATGATGTGCTGGGGCACACAGACAGGCCCTGAAAGTCTTAGGGAAGTTGTGGAGAAGCGCCTCACCAAGCTGCAAGTGAACTGGCTGTTACTGGACAGAATATTATCTCCTTTTGCTTGAAACCTCCTACCTGCTCCCTGTGTGCCTGCCCACCCTGTCCTGTCATGTTTGGCATGTCCCAGAGGATCACAGGTAACCCCTTCTTCTTCTTCTTCTTCTTCTTCTTCTTCTTCTTCTTCTTCTTCTTCTTCTTCTTCTTCTTCTTCTTCTTCTTCTTCTTCTTCTCCTCTCCTTCTTCCTCCTCCTCCTCCTCCTCCTCCTTCTTCTCCTTCTCCTTCTCCTTCTCCTCCTCCTCCTCCTCCTCCTCCTCCTTCTCCTCCTTCTCCTTCTTCTTCCTCTTCCTCTTCCTCTTTCTCTCCTTCTCCTCCTCCCTGCTATGGGCTCTCCTTATACATCACATGTCTCCAAGTTGGCACCCTATTTCTTTGGACTGGGACAGGAAGATGAACCTTATGGAGCCATACAACATTCATTCATCCATCCATCCATTTGTTCGTTCATTCATTCATTCATTCATTCATTCAGAAACTGGCAGTGAATAATCTCTTTAAAGTGGCAGATGCACAGAAGTTCTGAATTCATGTGTGGGATACACATGATGAACAGGCATTGACATATGTAATGGTTGGGATTCTCTAGAGAAACAGAACTGATTTGTGTGTGTGTGTGTGTACATATGTATTTTGTATGTGCATTTGTGTATGTGTATGCATGTCTTTTTCTGTGTGTATATATATCTGTGGAATGTATGTGTTTATGTGTATGTATATATGTATATGTATTTGAATATGTATGTATTTATGTGCATATGTGTATGTCTGTGTTTATATGTGTGTGTTTATGTGCATGTGTGTATGTGTGTGCATATGTACGTGTGTATATATGTGTGAATGTGTGAGTGTATGTGAGTGAGTGAGTGTGTGTGTGTGTGTGTGTGTGTGTGTGTGTGGTTTAGAGTGGCTTACAGGCTGTGGTCCAGCTAGTCTAACAATGGCTATTTTCCAATGGAGAATCTAAGAATCCCGTAGTCGTTCATTCCACCAGCTGCTTGTCTCAGCAGGTCTTCAGCATACAGCAGAATAGAGCCTGAAGTTGGCTCTAACACTAGGAATCACAACTTGATTGCATTTGTGACAGTTGACTGTCATTGTCCATGATCCATCTGTTGTCTGCACTGGCTAAATATGAGAGTTAAAGGGAGGTGTAGTGGAAACCACCACCCCTGAAATTCCCAGTACTTGTTGGTGACACTAATTTCTGCGATTCCTCCTGGGATGCAATATTCTCTTTAATTCACTATTTCCGCTGATAGAGGAAGCTTGAAAGGCTTCCATGGCCCTTCCAAACATAATATCCCTCACTCCAGAGGTCAGAGAACCAGGTAGGATTCTGCCAACTTCTAAGAATACATCTCCCAATTACACATTCTCGACCTGGGGAAATAACCACAGGATGAGCTCAGGAATACACTGGACTTAAGCCAAAACTTCATGAATCACCTGACCTCCACAAGTTCCTCCTTTAACGGGAGAGCACAATGCTTCTTGGTGTCTCCCAGAATCAGCATCAATTCAGAGCCAGTGTCCCAAAGACTCGGAAAGTCAGATTGTTTCCTTTCCCCAAGGTGCACAGTCACCCTTGTAAAGGACTGCTGGTCCCTCTGGGGAAGGGCAAGAGAGAGGCTAGATGGAAGACTGATAAACAGGCATTGGCACTTCAGGTTATAAGCTATAAAATTAACCAGCACAGCCCAAGGCCAGTACCACTCTTTCCTCATTTCTTCAGGAATCTGCTGTTCTGGGAGCTCCTTCAAAGCAGGGACATTGTTCCACTAGTTCATGTCCAAGCATGAACAGTCACACTGCCTAGTGCACAGGAGGCATCCAATGAACCCCTGATGATTCAGTTAACAAGAAGAGGGTGAGTCATTTAAGCAGGGTCATAAATGGGCAAGAGTCAGCCCATTCCACAGAGAAGAAAGTAAGCTGTGGCTGACACACACAGCCCTCCCAGTTCCCTTCTCCTGAGAGATCCCTGTTTTGAGAGACATCTAACTGCTGGAACACTGCCAGCCTTTCTCAAGCTCCCATCCCCACGGTCAAGACCATTTCCAGTTTTCCATTCTCTTACTTCCTCTCCATTTCCTAACATAGAAGGGGCAGATGGATGGATGGACAGATGGACAGGCAGACAAATGGCTGCATGGAAGGATGAGTAGACACAGGGAGCAAGTGATGGACAGATGGATGGTGGGCAGACAAATAGATATGTGGTAGATATGTGATAGAAAGTTATATGGATTTGTGAATGGATGGAAGGATGGAAAGATAGACAGATGGACAGGTGGATGGACAGATGGACTCCAGTGGCTAAGCAGTGGGATGAGTGTGAGGGTTACTGTGGCCAATGAGAAGCTTCATAGCAAGGTAACAGAAAGAATAATTATAAAATGGCCCTGGGTAATCAGAAGCTTGATCTTAAATGGTGGCCCTGGAATGAACAAAAGATGAACTTCTCCTGAAGTATGAGACCCTTGGCCATATGGCCCAGGTAAATTCACAAACACAAGATGACAGAGGTTGAAACTACAGGTGTGACACCAGGTGGCAACCCCTCCTGAACTGAAACATTCCCTCCTTGAGGAAGGCGCATGAGGTTGGGAAAATTAACAACTCACAAGTCCCAGGAAGTTCTTGAAACTGATAGATGTATGAGGCCCCTCCCTCCTCACAGTATGTGAAACAACCTACAGGGGAGAGGAAAGTCTGACATGTCTAGCTGCCCCAAGGCTGTACAGGGAGCTCCAGGGCTCCAGCTTTGGAGAGTCATCATCCAGGTTCGCCCACAATCCTATAAGTACCACCAATAAAAACACACTTATTTACAACTAGATCTTGGTTAAGCTCTGGCCAGCCATCAGAACTATCTGAACTGAGTGAATACTTGCTTAGGTCTCCCCACCAAAAGTGTCACATAGCAGTGGTTTGAGCATGCAGTTCACTCAATGGCATGACTCACGGAAGCCCATCACCTGAGCCACTTTCTTGATGTTCTCCTGAGTGGTGAGACACTGCCAAGACACCAGGGTAGACATTGGGGTCCAGGTTGCTTCTGGGCCTTGTGGATTGCCAGCTGCTCATCCTAGCCTCAAGATCCTCTGCTCTGGGCCCCCTGTAGGGCTGAATGTCATGTAGCTAAGGGCTTAGATTCTCTGGAGAGACTCCTAATCCACTAGGTACAGATCTTCTGCTACCTCAGGGCTGTTCTGATGTGTTCCCTACCATCCTCACTTGGGTGAGCAGGACAGAAAGCCTTGCAGTAAATGTTTCCTGTATCTCTGTGGTTTATCCACGAGATGGAGAGTCCAGAAGCACAAGCTGCTGAGTCAAAGAATGAACGTCTGCAGCCTCTGATGCATAAAATCAGAAGGCAGGCTGGACCCCACGCAGCCGTCATTCCTGGAGGTACCTTTCAAATCCAGACACTGGCTGATGGTTTCAGGTGATTTCTACTCAGTTCATTTAGTGCAGAAGGAGAAATGGAAGGCCAGTGAAGGATAAAGATGTGCTTGAAGTAAGACCCTTGGCACAGAGACAAGGATCCAAGCCTGGCACTTTTGAGATACAATACAGGAGGACGAAGCCATGTGGTCCGAGGCAGTCCTCACTTTTGAGTATCTCTCTCCAGGTCCTGGAATTCTCAAAAAGTGGTCATAGTCTCTGATACCCACAGTCTGGGAAATTGTGCCATGTGAATTGAACCCTCCACAAGGAGGAAGGATTTGAACCCATATCCTGTGCCCCACTCATTTATGCTACATTTCTCCATATCATTAACAACGCTATCAAGAGCATCGGACTTGAAGGGTTGAACTTGGGGAACTGTTACAGGCTAAGTAGAAGCAGGCCAACAACTCGGTATGGATGCCACAAACCACTCTTCTTCCTACGAGCTGGCGTCCTTAGCCAAGCAGCACACACAACTGCATGCCTGTCTGAGCCATGCATCCCGTAGTACTCCAGCATCCAGTGGTGGATCCCAGAGCCGTCCAGTAAATTCCAACCTGTGTCCTGTATATTATAGCTCCTCTCCACCCCAGCACAGTCAGGGTAGTATCCAGGATGACAGCTACCCAGGTTACAGACCTGCTTATGTCTTCTTTTTACCTGGAGGTGGCAGGGGAGGCTGTCAAACCTGTGATAGAGCCTTAAGCAGCTTTGTGACACACAGCAGGTACCACGAGGGGGCTTCTGATCCAGATTCTGCCACTTTGATGCTGTGACACCTTAGAAAACTGATGTAACTTCTCTGGTCAGAACCAGCCCCCTCAGACTGCCCCTGGGACTACAACTTCTTTAAAAGCACCCCTAACCCACTCACCACCTCAGAGAAATGATGAAAATCACCCTTTGCCAAAGCCAAGCCCCACTACCCCAGCATATCCCGAAGGGCCCAGCACTGCACCCCACTTCCACACATCTGCAAATTAACCGTGTACCTTCCCATTTTGCCCGTTTCACAAGTACCCATCAATCACCATTGGCTCGGGTTGCTCATTTTGATACATCATCCTGCTAATGTCTCTCAAAAAATGCCAACAATGCTCACACTGCCACCAGAGCTCCCCCGAATCCCAAAAAGTACATAAGAATTTATTTGTCTCTGTGAGCATCATACATATTGTATTAAACCCACATCGCAGGGCTTAATAAAATGGCACAGAGGCAGGAGAGCACATCTCAGGCAGCGGGGGTGGGGGGCGGGGCGGGGCGGCCACGACCTTGGATGCCTGTTAAATGTTCCAGTGGCAAAACCCCGCTTCTGCCAGGAAATGAGTTTGCCACCAGGCAGGGGCCGAGGGGCCATCGAGAGAGGCTGGGCTTCCCAGGACCATCCCTCTTCCACAGGCAATACGTTGCACCACCTCGATTTTTCATCCCTTGCTGCCTGAGATGCAAATTTCGCCTCTGTTGTTTATATTAGGTTTTCAAATATATGGAAATCTAGAGATCTGGAGGGAAATGCCAGGTCCTCAGAGGCACCCGATCTGTCTTCTTCCTCCGACTGATTCCCCTTCCATCACTCGGCTGATGGCTGACGGGTGATGGCACTGAGAGCAGGTACCCTGCTGGGATGGAGCAGGTTCCACACCCCTGAGGTGAGGGGCGCGGCTTTCCAAATGGAGCCAAAAAGGACTGCAGGGGTGGAGGGGTTGGGCGTGGGGGGCAGCATGTCCCCATGGGCTGGCAGCTACTCTGCCTACAGAGGTGAGACCTCCCAGTCCTGAGCAGGCAGAGGAGATGGGAAAATCCACATTATACACCTACTGCATACCAGGACAGCAAAGACTTGGCATTGATTGAGGTCTCCTGGTATGCACTTTCGGAGCAGTGCATGATGGGATGTTTGAGCATCTCATGGTCTCAATCATCAGACAAATGGGGGAAATGTGTTTTCAGTGCTCAGCCAGGGAGGGAGAAGCCTGTGCTAGAACTCGGTGTTACAGGCCATGTTCTAATTTATACCAGGGCCCAGCAAAGTGCTGCTACATAGCAACTATCTCAGACTTTGTGGCCTGAACAGCTCTAGCAACTGCTCCATTCTGTCCTTGTCATTCAAAAGCATCACTAGCCAATGTTAACAACATGTGCCAATAAAACTTTATTGACAGAAACTAGTGGAGGGCCAAAATGGCCCATGGGGTAAAGTAACTGATCAGTGTTCTTCTGAGGCTCACACTTGATGCTTCACAGGGGTTCAGCAAGCTTTGCAGGACAAGGTGACCCCAGGAGGTTTTCATTCCTGCTACCCTCATATCATTGTATCTCTGCTCCATGGAGATCTAGCAAAGTATATCTTTTAGTCTAATCTTTTAAGGAGGAAGTAGAAGCTGAGAAGGGCGTCACACACTGAGGTCATGACTGACCTTGGATTCTGACACTGAGCTTCAGGGCTGTCTTGTTAGGGAGGCTAAGAGTGTGCCTGTGGTTAGAGCTCCAGATTGCAAAGCAAGCCTCAGCTGGATGCCTATGTGGACAAGGGAGAATGACATCCCTTCCCTACCAACCCTGTTGATAGAAACACACACACACACACACACACACACACACACACAGAGAGAGAGAGAGAGAGAGAGAGAGAGAGAGAGAGAGAGAGAGAGAGAGAGAGAGAGAGAGAGAACACCACATGAAGACCAAGGGATGCACTCAGGCCACAAAAACCCAAGGATTCGCAAAATGCCCTGGATGCTTCAGACAGAGCCAGCCTTCTATGCCATGTACTCAGTGCTGAGGGATCAGCAGCCTGGTCTCCAGCCTCTGGGGCTATGGGGGACTTGGCAAGACCTTTAGGAGCCAAAGCCTAGGGGCTGAAGAGATGGCTCAATGGTTGGGAGCACTGGCAGCTCTTCTAGATGGCCTGGGATCAATTCTAAACACCCACATTGCAGCTCATATCTGTCTGTAACTCCAGTTTGAGGGCTTCTGACACCTTCACATAATGTATACTATGTATATGTATGTGTATGTATGTATGTATGTATGTATGTATGTATGTATGTAAGTATGTATGTATGGACATACACACACACACACACACACACACACACACACACACAAATACACATATATGAGTCAGATCCTGGTGGAAGGAAGTTAAGTCATTGCAGACATGACTATAAAGAGGATATTGGCCTCACATTTTCTTTCTCTCCTCCTTCCCCCTCCCTCTGCCCCTTCCCTCCCTCTCCCTCTTCCCCCTCTCCCCCTCTTCCCCTCCCCCTCCTCTCCTACTTTTCTTTCCTTTTCCCAAGCAACCAGCTGTCTATGCAATACATCCTTACCACAATGTACTAATGTGTGGTGGGCCAAGCCAAGTGGCCACGGACTGAACCCTCTGAGCCATGCATTGAGTCCAGCTTTCCTCCTTCCTGAGCAGAACTGCTGTCTCACTCACCTTGATATCATACAGCTGGGAGAGAATGGGCACGTTTCTGTTAGCGAGGTCATACTGTCTGTGACGTCACTGCAGACACACTGAGCACTCAAGTGTGAGTAGCCCACACCTCAGCACCAGCATCTCCAAGTCCCATGGTGGATCCCAGACTCCCTGAGGCTGGCTCATTTTTCTCTGAGATGTAAATCACTCTACTGCATCCAATCTGAGACCTGGACAGTCTCAGGTTCCTCTCTCAGCCGTATCCCTCTGAGAACCTATTTATTTAGGACATGCTGTATGCAGCATACATCACTGGGTCAGTCATTAACTGGAGTTCTGAGGGTGCAGAGTTAGGGACCAGCCAGGCCAAAGGGACCAGCCTTCTTCGACAAGGTGATGGTGGCCACCTCCACTCTCAGGCTGATCACACCTGGGCTTTAGGAGAGATGAAGCCAAGAGACAGCAAAAACACACATGAGACAGCAAATTATATATATATATATATATATATATATATATATATATATATATATATATATATAATGCCAGTGTGTGCTGGGTGCATCTGCAGTCAGGAAGCCAAGGGAGACGAATGCTGGTGTCCAGGTCCCCAGACCATGAAGTGGTGCTGCCCAAATTTAGGGTGGATCTTCTCACTTAACCCCCACGTGCTGTCTGCCTAAAAGCTAATTAGGACAACTGTGTGTCGGGTCTTCAAAACACCACTGAAGCCCCATGGGCTCCACCTATATTTATGCCTGTAAGAACAGAAATCCGTGCCGGGAGTGAGGCCTTGTCTGTAAGATGCCTGCTGGACTTTGATCCCCTCACCCACAAAAAAGCACAGAGCACAGAGACCAGCGACCAGAGACCACCCAGCCTAGGTCATCAGTGATTCTCAGTGAGAGACTCTGCCTCAAAACACAAGGAGGGAAGGAATAGAGGATGACCCTCAAGGCTGACCTCTGGTCTCCATGAGCACACATACAAACACAAGCAGATTCACACATACATGCAGATTCACAATGCAGATTCACACATACAGGCATGTAGACTCACACACACACATACAGATTTACACACACACAGATTCACACATACAGATTTACACATACATGCAGATACACACACACATGCACAAGCATACATATGGATTCACACACAATATTTTTTTAAATAATAGAGAAAGCTCAGTCATGCTTGTGATCCAGAACCTGGGTGGCTTAAATACAAGAATTTTAAGGTTAAAGCCAGCCTGCACTACAGGGTTAGGTCTTGTCTCAAGAAAGGAAGAACGCTGAGTAAATATCAAGGAGTGTCTGACGTTCCTATTGAGGAGTGAGCGGTTGAACAAGCAACATGTGGTATATCCATGCAATGGAATATTATACGATCCTGAAAAGGAACCTCTTACCACTTAGCACGATGAAGATTAAAAAACCTTGAAGACATACATACCATAAGTGAGTTAAGCCCATGTCAAAAACAGTCCACTGAGATGAAATATGGAGTTTAGAGAGACAGGAAGTAGAGGGGGCCAAAGAAGAATAGGGAGGAAAGGGAATTGGGAAGTTAGTGTTTGATGGTGGAGAACTTTTCATTTTGCAAATGAAAGAGTTGTGGAGACCTGGTTTGTCCTTAATACACTACAGTGCCCCAGAGAGCTTAATCCCTCCCCTCCTCTCCTCTCCCCCTTCTCACCCCTCTCCTCTCTCTTCCATTTCCTGTTCTCTCTCCTCTCCCCTCTCCTCCCGTACCCTCCTCTCCTCTCTTCCCAGGATGCAAAGGGTTAGAAGGATGAGGTCGAGGACAGAGAATCCACCAGGACCGTGCAGAGATAGGGTTGGCCCCTGAACAGCAGAGAGGGTAGCCTCTCTGAATAGCACCTCCTCCATCTGACTGTGGCTGCCTCTCCTTGAATCCAGTCTGATTTCAAATCAATCCTCAAACCCTGGGGCTGCTCTCTGTGGCCACTACCTGGGACTTCAGGTCACTGTGACCTTGTGAGGGCAGAGATTCTTCCCCTGAAGCCTGCGGGCCTGTGTTGGAATTCCTTTTGCAGCCCCTGAGCCCTTGGCAAGAGTGAGCCAAGTGGTCTCTGGAGCTTCTTGCCCTGCACAGGAGAGGATGAGAACCCTGAAGACTCAGAGCTTTGCCACCGGAGGAGGAGGGTGGTGACAGCATTGCCCCTTAAAAAAAAAAAAAAGTCTTCCCTTAAGAAGGAACTGAGGGAGCTGAAGAGAAGGCAGCAAAGAAATGGGTGACCCCAGACCGGGGCTGTGATAATAGGTCCATCCTGTCTGCAAAATGTCACTAGAGCCAAAGGCAGGGGCTGCACTGTGTGGCCAGTCCCTCTGTATTTACCACACCTCAGCCAGACTCACTCCCTCCCTTATCCACCCTCTACCCTCTCCATTTCCTCAGCAAGCAGACACACTGTACATCCCTTGTCCAGTCACTGAGACCAGTGGCCCCATGAATACTCTGCTCCAGTCATAGCCTGGCTCCTGTGTGTCCCCGATGTCATCATAGCATCCCTTGGGGCAATATTGTAAAATTCTCCTGAGCCGCATACCCCGTATCCTGAGCTCCCTGCTCAGGGCTGTGAACATCTGGCTCTCCTCTTATTTCTCCCACACAGCTCTCCAGGCAGGCAATGCTGCTGCCCTCAGGTCTTGGCTTCTGGTCTTTATAGCGATCCATTCATCTCTGGCCAAGGCAGAGGCACACAAGGCCATTGCGGATGGCCCTGGGCCAGCACCGTGGAGTAGGCTCTGCTTGTCTTGAAAGACAGCACATCCCCCACTCACAGTTCCTTCTGCAGGTTCAGTGGGGCTTCACTCATTCAGCAGACTCTGGTCCTCACTTACAGGCAAGCCAGGTACATAGCATGGTGTCTGCATGCAGATGCCAGGAACATCAACGCTCACCATGCCTGGTGGTCATACATCCCAGCACAGAGGTCCCAACTCTTCAAGACACAGCTCTATGAGCTGAGTTGGAATTTATTAGTGTTTGGGGTAGACAGCATGGGAAGGAGACAAAGTGTCACCTCACTGAACAGTTCGGCAAGCATCGGATATGGTGGAATGGTCACCTGCCACCAACCTGACTGCATTTAGAGTCACCCAAGAGACCCAAAGGCCCACCCTGGGCATCATTGTAAAGGCATTTCCAGAAGATTAACCAAGACTCTCATGTGGTGGCTCCACCCTGCGGGACGAGCTCAGGAGAAACAAGAAGGCGGTACTGGGGGTGGGCTCCACACACCTCTGCACTGTGGCTGCTGTGACATGTGGCTTTCTGACCGGGACACCTTCCACATCAGAACCCTCTGCAGCTCAAACTTCAGAGCCATCTAGAAAAACCGTGTTGTGACAGCGCACACTGAGCACTGTCTACGCACAGAGGACAGCAGCAGTGAGGAATGCTGGCCATCAACCCTGCTAGGGCCCTTGTCTCTCTTGAAGCTAAAGGCATGGGGCTCTGAAAAGTGACTATCGGTCGCAAACCCACAGCAAGAACTGGAGCACTTCAGGATTGTGCTGAGGGAGATAAGAGAAAGGCCTTCCTCTGGAGCACCTCTCTAGGACACTTCCTTCTTCTGTATCCCTTTCTTCCTTCTTTCTTTCCTCCCTGTCTATCTCTGTCTCTCTCTCTGTCTCTCTTTGTG